>NW_006408714.1:2547316-2549023 GCF_000296735.1 Chrysochloris asiatica
CCCATAACCCTTGTTTATTATAAAGGAGAACCCTTCTCTTTGTGGTGGGCATATTGGTAGGATTTCTGGTAGCTAGCACCGGCACCTGAAACCCCCAAACTTCTTGGGTTCCCAGCGACCGGGATCAGAGACCAGCAGAGTCCGTATGGAATGAGGATGTCTTTGATCTCTTTCTTGGAAGCCTCATCAACATATTTCTGGTAATAGGCAAGCAAGGCTTCGAAGATGGACTGGCGGATTGCATAAATCTGGGCCACGCAGCCACCACCATTCACAAGAACATGGATGTCTACACCAGCGACTCACTCTTTGCCCAGAAGGAGAACAGGTAAATTCCAGTAGCTTGTATTGCAACGGGCATGGCTCCATCATCTCCAAGGGTCGCCCGTTCACTTTGATGAGGACGTTGCCATGTTTGCAATGCGCCACTACTGTGGCAGTTTTCTTGCGTCCGAAGACTTGCACAGACTATAGGGAACCCTTGGACTGCATGGCTGATGGTTTTTGCCGAGAGGTCGTGTACATGTTTTCTTGTTGAACAAATAACAGATATGTAACACAACTTAGTGGGATATATATCAAAGTCTTGGCTTAGTATTTCTAATGGACAGAATTGCAGCGAGCAATTACCAAATGATGCGTTTATCTGTCCATCCACCTGTGTTACTGATTAAACGTAATCCATTAAGCAGTCAATCATTAATTGTAATTAAAATCATCAAGTGGATTTTTAAAAGAATTAATAGAAAACTTATATGAAATATGTCTATCCAGAGAAGTTGTATTATATAAATATTATTAAGTAATTTTGTTTTAGTAATTTTAGGTATTAAATTATATTTCAAGAATTTAAGGTATATTTAAGGTTAAAAGTAAAGCATTATCTTCCAATAAACAATAATTGATTTTTAAATTCCTTATTTCAGTGTGAGATTTTTAATTTCCACTAGTTGTCTTGTATCTTCTTCTACCCCATGAATACATGAGTTGACAGTTAAAATGCTTATTTCTTCAGTGCTTTTAAAATTTTTATTTAAAACTTGATTGATGTAGTATTTTATTTTTACTAAAGTAACATGGTCTGTCATAGTTTTTATGTTGCTTAAGATTCCCCCACAAGCCCTCCTATCCAAGTCGGAAAGTTGAAAGTATTTCTTCATTACAATTAACAAATTTATCCTTAATATGCTAAAACTTCTGTGTGCTCTATGTGCATCTTTTATGCCCTGAAAATCTCAAGGCTAATCTATATTGGTATGTTTTAGAATATACAAGAAGAATATATTAACAACTTTTCGATTTCAGAAAGGAGTTTCTGATAGTGCAGTGGTTTTGAGTTGGACTGTTAACCTCAAGGTCAGCAGGTTGAAATTATCATAGGTTCCATGGGAGAAAGATGAGGCTTTCTGCTCCTATAAAGACTTACAGCCTCAGAAACCCTATGCAGGGTCGCTATGAGTTGGAACCGATTCCAAGACTCACTATCACCACCACCACCACCACAGATTTCATAAAAATTTCAGTGGAATATAGTAGTATATTCTACAAACATTGCAGCCCTGTTGTATCACTCACTGTAGGGTAAACACTGAACTGCAAGGTTGGTTTGAACCACAAAGTCAGTGGTTCAAACCTACCTGCTGCTCCTTGGAAACCCTATGCTCAGTCACTATGAGTCAGAACAGATTCAATGACAACTGACAACAA
>NW_006408714.1:2550523-2553678 GCF_000296735.1 Chrysochloris asiatica
AAAAAAAAAAAAAAAAAAAGGTTAATCACCAGTTCTTTCTTTCTAAGACCCCTGGGATGACTTGAGCAAACATTTTTTGGTTAGTAGCCAAGGGGTTAAATAATTGTACCACCTAGGGATTCTAAACCTTCATAGTTGTTCAAGTAACTCTGCCTCAGTTTTTCTGCATTTTTACAAAGTAATTAAAGTATCTTTCCTTCCATTAGATAAGCTACAAGAGTAAAACACATAGAATTTAGAACTCACATTGGCTCAACAGGAGCAAACAACGTAATGGTAACATACATCTCATAAACAATGACTCTAAAGAAAGAACCAAAGTGCTGAGCACGAGGCTGACACTGACTAACATTTTATGTAATGTCAAAGAATAAATGACTGAATGAATACATCAAATTGAAGAGTTCTTCACTCACAATTCCCACCTGATTTTGCACATCTTTTTTCAATTTTGTTTTCTTGCCATGAAGCAAGAGGATGCAGCTGCCTCACTTTGAAAAAAATCCTCTATTTTTCCATTTCAGGCTAAGATGAAATTCTAAAAAGCTCATTTAGAATTTCAATATCATGTAATGTTTTATACATATGGGAAAATTATCTTGAATTATTCAAATTATGTCTTTTTGCAAATATTTGTACGCATCATACATTGAGAACGAAGGTTAGAATTTTAAAAGATAATGCAATATATATTATTATTATTTATTTAAAGGCATGTAGGGTAGTGGCAATGCAGGTTAATGCTCTAGGCTGCAAAGTCAGTTTGAAATGCTAGGTCAGTGGTTTAAGCTCACCAGCCGCCCTCCGGAAGCCCTATATAGTTACTATGCATTGGAAGTGACTTTATATCACTTAATAACAGCAACAAAGTAGAATGAGAGAATATATATTGATATTTCTAATACTACTGGTTTGTTCAAGATGTAGGGTAAAAAGCCTTCTTTATAAAGGACAAAAAGCGAGTGAAGTGCATCTGATGTGAGAATGTATGTCAACACAAATCATTCACATCTGAGTAACCTTAATTTATTAGAAATGGCTATAGATTATACAAGGTTAATAAAACTATTAGAGCTGAAACATGGCTGGGAGACATTTAATTCCCAACCAGTCAGCATGTAAAGACTTAATTGAAAAATTAAGGAGTTCAGTCCTTACAAATAGGGCTAAACAAGCTAACAGCAAGGTTTACCTTTTAAACCCACCAGTGGCTCCTCAGAAACCCTATACAGAGTCACTAAGAGTCATAATCAACTCAATGGCACTTACCAACAAAACAGCAGTCCTACTATAAAGGCTAATCTGGAACAGTCTTAGGAAGTTTAAAAAAAAGATACAAAAGAATCATGCTGACCCATAAGCACGGTCTACTGAAATAAAACAACACTCTCAGAGGAAAACAAAATTTGTATGCTCAAAAGTATAATAGTAACACTCCAGCATTCAATCAAAATTATTAGACACAAGAAAAAGCTAGCAACAACAACAACAACAACAACATAACACATCAGGAAGAAAAATAAACCCAACAAAAACAGTCATCATTGACAGAGATGGTGAAATTGACTTTAAAAAAGATGTTACAACATGATAAAAGAGAGTGTTCATTTCAGCACTGACATGTACAGAGCTAAGAAGTTGTCATTCTTGTTCTTACAACAAGAAGCGAAAAATCAAGAGAAAATCAACTCTTTCTCTTGGAGTCATCAGTGAACTGAGATCACAAGGTAAAAACCAAGTCTGGAGACAATGATGAATGTAGAGAGAAACAGTATAGCTCTGTATACCTAGAGTAGAAATAGATGGGGGAAACATTTCCTGAATATAGCAGTCTCTGTAGTGCTGTGGGTTAATGCGCTGGACTCCAGGGGTGGTAAATTCAAGCTACCAGTCGCTTCTAGGAAACACTATGCAGAGACGCTATGAGTTGGAACTGACTCAATGGCACTTAACAACAACAACAAATTATAATATATATATATATACTAATTGAGAAAAACAAACTTTAATTTTATAAAAATGAGAATTACAAAGGGGATGTGTTAACTAAGTAACTCGTGAACGTAACGGAGTTAACTTGTTGTTATTTTGTTCCTACTCAAAATGACCTGGTGGGTTTGAACACTCTACCTTTTGGGAATCCTGATGTGGTGCTGTAGGATAAGCACTTGACCACATAGTTGGTTTGAACCTCAAGGTCAACAACTCAAGCTCACCAGCCACTCCTTGGAAATCCTATACAGGGTTGCTATGATTCTTAACCGACTCAATGGCACTTAACAACAGCAATACCTTGTGGGTAACAGTCCAGTGCTTATCCTACATGGCCACAAGTGGATAGCTGTAGTAAACAGAAATTTATTGATTTGGCGCTGGAGGATAATGTGCTGGACCCCAAGATTCGTTTGAACCTCGAGGGTCGCTATGAGTAGGAACCATCTTGATGGCAGTTAACAAAAACATTTTATATAAGGCTTCTTGTTATTGTTAGGTGCCATCAAGCCACTTCCGAATCATAGTGACCCTATGTACAACAAAACAAAGCATTGCCAATCTTATGCCATCCTCAAAATTGTTGTTATGATCAAGACCATTATTATTATAACTGTCTCAATCCATCTCATTGGGGGCCTTCCTCTATTTTGCTGACCCTCCAGGAAACACGGTGTCAGGGGCTGCTTCCTTCTGAAAACCTGTCCAAAGTAAGAGAGATAAAATTCTCACCATCCTGACTTCTAAGGAGCACATTGGCTTTACTTCCAAAAGTGGTTTATTTGTTCTCCTGGAAGTCCATTGCACTTTCAATATTCTCTACCAACACCATTATTTAAATGCATCAAATTTTCTCCTGTCTTCATTATTTATCATCCAACTTTCATGTGCAAATAAGGCAAATGATAAACCTTGATTTGAGTCTAGCACACCTTAGTCTTAAACTGATATCTTCGCTCTTTAGCACTTTAAAAAGATCTTTTGCAGCGGAATTGCCCACTAGTGTTTTTTGATTTCTTAATTGCTAATTCCATGAGAGTTCATTGTGGATCCAATCAAAATTAAATTATTGACAATTTTAATCTTTTATCAGTTTATCATGATAATATTTACTGATTCATTTGTGAGGATTTTTGCTTCCTTTACAATGAAGTACAATCCAA
>NW_006408714.1:2554193-2566405 GCF_000296735.1 Chrysochloris asiatica
AGCAAAATTTTACTTGCATGTAGTATTGATGATTTTGTTTGATGATTTCCACTTTCCATTGAATCACCTTGCATTGGATGGTCACAGATATGGATCTATTCCAATTGACTGGCAAGGTAGCTGCCTTTCAAATTTCTTGGCACAGACACATGAATGTCGCCAGTACTACAACAATTTGTTAAAACTTTTCAATATATATTTCATCAATTTCTGAAGCTTTATTTTTGTCCAATGCCTACAGAACTGCTTGGAATTCCTTCTTCAATACCATTTGTTCTCAATCATCTGCTACCTCTTGAGATGGCTGAGCACAGACCAGTTCTTTTTGGTACAGTGACTGTGTATTCTTTCCATCTTCTTTTGATGCTTCCTGTGTCATCCAGTCTGTTATCCATTGCTGCTATTGTTAAGAACCACTGAGTTGCTTCCGCCTCATAGTAACCATGTATAACGTTTCTGAGAAGTGGCTGGTGGGTTTGAACTGTTGACCTTTCAACTAGCAGTCCAATGCTTATCCCATAATGCCACCAGAACTAAAATTGACCAGAGGATACGTCAATATTGCAACCCAAGGCTTGAATTTTTTCTTCAGTTTTTTTTCAGCTTGATGAATGCTGAGCGTGTTCTTTCCTTTTGGTGTTCGGACTCCATTCATGAGCACATTTCATCATAATGCTTTACTTCGTCTTTTGAAGCTGCCCTTTGAATTTTTCTATTCAGCTCTTTAACTTCATCACTTCTTCCCATAATGTTAGCTTCTCTATGTTCAAAAGCAAATTTCAAAGTATCTTCTGAAACTTTTCCAAATTCAGTGTGCTGACTCTAATGCAATGCTTTTATTCTCTTTTGGCTCATATTTTAGGAGGGAGGGCCTTGTTTCCCTTCACCAGGTGTCACCCTTATGTTCCTTGAAGATCTATGTGTGTTTTGTTATCGATTGTTCCCTGGTTCTAGGAACTTCTTCACATGGGAAACTGAGGTCCCAAGGATGTGGTCTACTCCAAACTAAGTTTTCTAGTGGGGAGCAGGCCCTTTCCATTCTGCTTGCTTCTCTCTACTTTTATCTCTTGAAGGGAAGTAAAGGGCAGTAACTCAGATATATTCCACCCTAATCATTATTAACATGATATAATCCTGACATAGTAACAAGAGATATTAACACTTCCAAATGCAAACATTCTACAACTATAATTGTTGTTGTTGTTAAGTGCCATCCAGTCAGTTCCAACTCATTTGTGACCCTGTGCAGGAATTACAAGGATGAAAAAATGGAAGAGAATCAGAACACAAAATAAAGGGCAACCAAACAATGCTGGTAATTATGGGTTAGCCAAGTTGACGCATAATTTGGGGATGCACAATTAAATCCATAACATTCCATCCTTTGACCTCCTAAAATTCTTGTCCTTACCACATGCAAAATGCATTCACATTCACTCCAGCATATCATCCTAAAAGTCCAACTTCTATTTTGGGGCAAATTTCATCTTCATCTGTGCACTTGCAAAATTGTGAATAGGAGCTATCTGCTTCTAGAGTACAAGGGTGAGTCCAAAATTATGCACACTCTGGTTTTATTAAAACTTCTGTGGCTGTACTTTATCAGTACTTTCCATTCAAGGCCAGTGCTGTGCAAGTGTGAACATGGATATTTGCAAACAAAATTTGAACAGATTCTCGAAGGAAGGTAAAAGTTTCTTTTAAAAAAAATCATTACTGGTAACAAGACAAGGATTCCTCACTTTGAAGCCTGAGAGTAAATGGCAGTATATGGAACAGAAACATCCTCAATCACCGACCAAGAAAAAGTTCAAAAGTCAACTGTCAGCTCGAAAATTAATATGGTTTCCTGGGATTCTCAAAGGTCAGCATTAGAACACTAACAGGAAAAAAGGTTCAATGATTAACAATACTTGTTGTAGTGAGATGTTCACTGAAGAGCTGAAGCCTAAACTTCAGGTTCAATGCAGAGGACTGCTATCCAAGGGCATTATGATCTTGCATACAATGCAGGTCTGCACACCTCTGCCCACACTTCATTTTGAGGTGTTAAAGCTTCCTCCCTCTAATTCTGATCTTCCTTCATCATACTTTCACCTGTTTGGTTCCCTGAGAGTAGCCCTTCAAGGATGAAGAATCACCTTTGAAAAAAAAGTGAACACGGCGGTACATTTGTAGCTCACAACTCAGTCTAAAACATTTTTGAATAAGGGAATATGAAAATTTGTTGACAGATGAACAAAGTGTATTGAAAAGCAAGGAGATTATGTTTTAAAATTATGTTTGTCTTTTCTAAAAGTTGATTAAAATAAATTCTACAGCCAGAGTGAGGGATGATTTTAACTTACCTTCCTATAACGTTAAAACAGTCACAAGGTAGACATATTTATTAAAATAGGAGAAATTGGAAAGAAACAAGGGAAAATGGTCATCTTGCAAGTACAAACACAGCAGAACAATTTACATTAGTTACTGAGGAGTCCTGATGTGAAGGTTAAGCACTAGACTGCTAATTACTAGGTTGTAGTATCAAACCCACGAGGCTGTCCTTGGAAACCCAAACAGGATTGACTTGATGACCCTTGACAACAACAACAACAACATCAAGGATTAAGAAGACCTGGTGGTGCAATGGGTTAAGTGTTGGGCTGCTAACTGCAAGATCGGCCATTCAAACTCACCAGACATTCTGTGAGGTTCCCTGCTGTCATAAATATTTACAATCTCAGAAACCCTAAGCAGTATTTCTACTTTATTCTATTCAGTTGCTATAGGGTCACTATGAATCACAAGATGCTATGGCAGTGGGTTTGGTTTGGTTTCGGTATCAAGGGTTAAAAATAACTTTCTGTTCTCTGAGACCATCCTGGTAGTGGCACTACTCTCATGACGCTGAGCTTGGGCCATGTTCTCTGGATTCTGGGTGGAGAGGCCCCGTGTCCCTGGGCTTCAGCTTTGCCTTTCAGATGCACTGGAATGGCAACTCTGCTAAACTTTTAGCAGATCCATTCCCTTACTTCAGCTAAATGGTGATCCTACCTCTGCTCCTGAGCAGGCGCCATTCTTCTGCCTTTGGGCATTGGAGCCCCACATCCACAGCTTTGGGAAGTGGTTCTTGGCCTGTTCCACTGGCACTTGTGAATGGCAGTCCTGCACTCCAGAACCGAGTAGGTGAAGATCTGACTCCTTGAAACCTAAGAGGCTATTGCCCTGTCCTTTGAAATTCCAGAGACCATGGACATACCCTTTGAAATCTAGAAGTTGTGGCACTACCTCTTGAGACTTCTTGTGTAGTGTTGTGAAGAGCCATCAAGTCGGTTCCATTCCACAGTGACCCTGTATAGGGTTTCCAAGGAGCAGCTGGTAAGCTTGAACCACCAACCTCGCAGTTCAAAGGACTTTGCAGTCTGACGCATTAGCCCACAGCGCCACACAATGGCTTAGGCAGCTCTATTTCCAGTGCTCCTTGTATGTTGAACTTTGCTTCTGATTATTTGGCCTTTTAGCCCCTTGTGTCTCTACCATGCTTGGATAAGTACTACAAAGCTCTTTGATCTATGTATAAGTAACTTGGAGATACCTCACTCCACCAATAAAACTCAGCCTAAAGAGTATATAACAGCATTAGTCAGATATGCTCACTTGGAATGGTCAACTATTCAAGATTAAAAGGATAGCATTTACCTAAGGAAAAGGTTCAAAAGGTTGGGAAGAAGAGTGGGATAGAAATTTATAGAGAAATGTGATAACTTATTTTACATGGAGTTGATTGCAATCTAGTGGAATGATTTGATGAATGTAAAGCTCATGACCTGCTCTGTAAACCTTCACTCAATTCAAAATAAAAAATAAAAAACAAAAACAAAAGACCCCTCAGCCTGTAGGTGCTCAGCAGTCTTGCTTCTTGAGTCACCTCCCATGTTAAGTCACACCAGTATTCTTGTTCAGCTACTGCCATCTCCTCCTTCTCCTGTGCTAAACCTCTCCTGGCTGACATTTGAGCCCTCACTGGAATTGCCTTTGGTATCCATAATTCTATCAATATTCTTTTCAAAGCTTTTACTATTGGACATTTTGAAACAGTTCCTGCTTTTGTGCACTACCCAGTCCAAAAGAATTTCCGCATTTATTTTAGCTATCTGTGAAAGTAGCACACCACTCATTATACCAGATTCTGCCTTGATTATCTAATGTTTATGCTTCTAAACAGAAATACTATAAATGGGCTTATTCTTTCACAGTTTGGGCAAATAGAAGTTTGAATCCAGAGTTCCTGCTTTACGGGAAGGGCAGTGATTTAAGATATATCCCACCTGGATTATATGAAGAAAAATGTGTCTTCAGGATTACAGGAAGACTCATTAAGAATCTGTGATAGGCAGATGATACAACCTTGCTTGCTGAAAGCAAAGAGGACTTAAAATACTTACTGATGAAGATCAAAGAAAATAACCTTCATAATAACTTCAATGTAAAGAAAATAAAAATTCTCACCACTGGACCAATAAATAACATCTATATAAATGGAGAAAAGACTGAGATTGTCAAAGACTTCATTTTACTCTGATCAACCTCAACACTCATGGAAGCAGCAGTCAAGAAATAAAATGATGTAGCTCAAAAGAGGGAACAAGTCCTTACAGCAAGGATCTTTCCCACCTCCTCCACACACGGAGTAGACAGGGATGGGCAACTTGGACATTGGCTACCCAAAATGGGGGGCAGAGGGCTACAAAGGCAAGAAGTGACTGGCTTACAAGCTTTCAAGAGGGAACCTAGATCCAGAGGGCCTGGAGGAAGGTAGAATCTCCAGTGAGCAGTATTCAATCTGTTGAGGCAGGCTGATGCAATGAAATGCAGACGGGTCTCGTGTGATACAATAGTGAATAATTGTTATCAGGACTAATTGTGAGGGTTGGAAATGTAAAGGTAGATGTTTTATAGGAAGGAGGGAAGTGATTAACTTTTCAGTCTAGGAGCAGAGGTCCCTAGGACCATCAAGGGAGAAGAGCAGAGAGCGGAACCCTACCCAGAGAAGCAGGGATGCCTGAAATGGAGGCAGAGATGATGACTTGGAGCGATGGAGCAGCTGGAGACTTTAGATCCAGAGAGGCAGAGCGACTGTGTGCTGAAGACCTGGGGAGTATGGGGGAAGGATTGCAGGGTATACCCTTTGGTTGGCTGATGATGCATGAAGGGGATTGTAACCATGGCAATGAGACAATATAAGATAGAATGAATGTAAAATTAATGTTCTCCCATGTAAACTATCACATAATTCACAATAAAACATTTAAGAAAATAAACAAATTAATTAAAAAAAAAAAGAACTAAAATGATGTAATGCATTAGGCAAAAATGCTGCCTAAGACCTTTTTAAAGTGTTTAAGAACAAAGATGTCAGTTTAAGGAAATAGATGCACCTGACCCAAACCATGGTATATTCAATAACCTCATGTTCATGTGAAAATTCAACAATGAATAAAAAAGATGTTAGAAAAATTGATACATTTGAGTTATGGTGTTGGAGGAGAATATTAAAAGTACTGTCTACTGCCAAAAGAAATAACAAATTTGTGCTGAAGGAAGTACAACCAGAATGCTCCTTCGAAGTCAGGATGGCCAGATTTCACCTCTTATGCTTCAGACATATTATCAGGAGGGACCAGTCGCTGGAGAACTTAATACTTGGTAAAGTGGAGTACTGACGAACAGAGGAAGACCCCCAATGTGGAGGACTGGCATAGTAGCAGCAGCAATGGGCTCAAATGTAGCAATAATTGTGAAATTGTCACAGAACTGGGCAGTGTCTTGTTCTGTTGGGCAGAAGGTCACAATGAGTCAGTACTCACTTGACAGCACCTACCAACAATAGTCAGTAAATATCACAAAATAGGGATTAAAAAATTATTAGTTGAATGAATGCATTTAATCATTACAACCAACTCCTCTGAATTGGATCATATTAGAAGGTCCTGTACATCATGGTAGAAAATGTGCAATAAAACTCGAAATTATAAAACAGACCTGGCTTACTGGTCAGACAGAGACTGGAGTAAGCTGAGACAGGTCTGGAATGGAACACCCACTGATAGCCCAGTTTTTAGCCAAACAGTAGTTAGGTATATAGGGGAACCAACAACACTATGTAAGGTATGCTCACCATGAAATGCTCAACAATTCAAGATCAAAAGGACAATCATTACTGAAGGACAAATTTAAGAAAGGTTAGGAAGGTGGGTAGAATGGAATTAAGAACCACAGGGAAAAGTGGGTTCTTGTTACATGGAGGTGATTGCAATCATTGAGATGAAACAAAATGTATGATTTATTGAATGTATAAATCGATCTGCTCTGTAAATCTTCACTCAATTCACAATTAAAAAGTTTCCAAAAATAATGCTATTTAAAATACTCTTTTAGAGTTAAAAAACCAAGCTGTAAAAAGGCATGCTAGACCATAAATCCTTCAGTATAATTTAACACTTAATATAAAGGAAACAAAAATTCTGACAACAGGACCAATAAAAATCATCATAATAAATGGAGAAATGATTGAAATTATCAAGGATTTCACTTTACTAGGATCCACATTTAATGTTCATGGAAGCAGCAGTCAAGAATTCAAGATGTATCACATTGGGAAAATATGCTGCAAAAGGACTTTTTTAAATGTTAAAGAGCAAGGTGTCACTTTCAGGACTAAGGTGCACCTGACCCAAGTCATGGTGTTATCAACCCACCTCATATGTTTGTGAAAGTTGGACAATGAATACGGAAGGTCATAGAAGAAAGAATTGATGCATTTGGATTATGGTGCTTGTAAAGAATATTGAAAATACCATGGGCTGCCAGAAGAACAAATAAATCTGTCTTGGAAGAAGTACACTCAGAATGCTCCTTAGAAGCAACAATGGCTTCTTCATCTCACATACCTCGGATATTGTATCAGGAAGGACTAGTCCATGGAAAAGAACATCATATGAGGCCAAGAAGACCATCAGTGAAAAGAAGACCCTCAACAATATGGATTGACACAGTGGTTGCAACAATGGGCTAAACCATAACAACAGTTGTGAGGATGGTCCAGGGCTGGGCTGTGTTTAATTCTGTTGGACATGCAGTAGCTATGAATCAGAGCCAACATGACAACACCTAACAACAGATCTTATATTAATCACTTATTTCACACCCATTCACAGCTTCTATTTATCATGTTGTCAAGTCCTCAAACTGACAACAAAATACCTTCTTTGATGATTTCATGCCAATTTGTCCTTTACCAAATTTCTACTTGAACAGAATTTTAAGATCTATTTTCCCCACCCCAACCTCAGTGTATGCTAGGAATTATTGTTATGACCTAATCAGCCATTTATTAATTTATAATAGAGTGTTAAGGAGCTATAGATTTATTTGATCTGTAAAAGAATTTGCATATAATCTAATTCAATCTTTATCTGAATACAATGAATAGAATTGAAAAAATCTTTTGAAAAGAGAAATACACTTGAATTTACTTTTGTTCATTCTACAGTTCTAAAATGATAAAGCAGTGAAATGAACAGCATTTCACAGAAAACATGTATAATGCATTTGGACAGTGCACCAAGCTCAGCATAGAAAATAATGTTAGATCTGGACTTGGATCTCTTTGGGGTCACCAAGAAATGGCGGTAATTATAACTTGTGTCCACAGTCTGTTCTGGCAGTTAAGCTTAGTCAATTTCTATTCAGTTTAATGTCATTTTCAGGGTTTGAAAATTGGAGTATTCCACTATTTTAAAAAATACAAAAATCGAGGAGAGTTAATTACACACAGCAATAGCTCAGCCAAAGGAGTCCTAGTAACTCAGTGGCTAAGTGCTCAGCTTTAACAGAAAGATTGGCAACTGGAATCCACCAGCTGCTCTATAGGAGAAAGATAAGGCAGTCTATTTCCATAAAGATTACACACTTGGGAACCCTACCAATGGAACCCTAACTCTGTACTAATAAAGTTGCTATGAGTTGAAATAGACTTGATGGTAATGAGTACAGCTGGGCCATTTATGCTTAAAATCTGCATTAGTCATGGAGTAGGGTGGTGTGGGGAGAGCTCTTGTCCAGGCACAAATGGAGATTGCTCTCAGATATCATGTTTTTCAGAAGTATGGATGGCAAAGGGGACTGAAGAGAGGGGATGCTGATTATCAAACCATTTGTTGATTTTAGCCTTTTCACTCATAATCTATAACAATATTTATTTTAATACCAGAAACAATTATGGATTCATATACCTTAGATATTAAAAATCATTTCTAGAGTTTCATAATCAAACTTCTGTCATTTTCATCTACTCTTTAAAAGTGTGGCTCAAGTTGTTAGTATCTATTCTTCTGATTGAATGGAAAATATTTTTTCATGTTAATTCCATGCATCTTGTGTGCCAGTTCTCCACAAACTATAGAAATAAAGAATACTCAAGTCCAAACATCAGAATTTGGGTCCAGATCTAATAAGACAACATAAATATTACTGAAGAGACTCAAATTCATATACACACATACAAAAGGAGACTTCAACAAGTCCTTAGAAAAATGGACTGAAAAGAGAATGAAATTTTTACATAAACTTTTTGAACACCCCTTGTATGTGTACATATACATATATGCGGGTAAGTGTAAGTGTATTGGAATCCCAGTGTGGCACTGTAGGATCAGCACTGCTGTGGCTGTGGTGGTGTGCCGTAGAGTCAGCTCCGACTCAGCGACCCTGCAGAGGGTTTCTGAGACTATAAATCATTACGGGAGCAGCATGCTCATCTTTCTCCTGCAGAACAGCTGATAGTTTTGAAATGCTGACCTTGAGTTTAGCAGCCCAGACTGCTAACTATAAAGTTGATGCTTCAAACCCATCATCTGCTCCTAGGAAACTCTCCTATACAGAGTTTCTATGAGTCAAAAAACAACAAAAAGCTGTTGCTAAAAGGATTTCAGTTCATGCATGCATGAATTTATTCTAAACAAAACTTGCTTAAACCTGTCTCTGCAATCAGTGGATGGCTGAAGACAAGTTCTCTCCATGATACATTTGTCTTAGCCTCATTAGGGGCCTTCACAAAAACCCTCAAAAACCAAACTCACAGTCATTGAGAAGATTCTGACTCACAGCAACCCTAAAACCTTACAGGAACAGAAAGTTTCTTCTTTCTCCCATTGAGCAACTTGTGAACTTGGACTGCTAACCTTGGGGTTAGGAGTTCAATGTTTATCCTACAGTGCCACCAGGGTTTGTCACACACACACACACACACACACACACACACAGGCCATTAAAACAGTGGATTCCAAGGATCTGCTGGACTAGTTAAATTCAAAGTAGAGAAATCAATTAAGAAAGTTATGTTGGTTGTAGTTTTCAGATTCCAACGTAGTAAGTGGACTGCTAACTGCAAAGCTGGCAGTTCAAACCCACCAGCTACTCCTTGGAAACTCTATTCAAGGTTGCAATGAGTTAGAATTGACTCAACAGCACTCAACAACAACAGTGGAGTAATATTGATCAATTTCTTGAAGGACACAGGATGACCAGAGATACTTATTAAGAAGGAATTTTAATAAAATTCAAAACTACATTGATGAGAAAAGGGCAAGACTCTGTGCCAAGGATTGTTTTCCCCATCAAACACAATGTACTTGCTCATTCTTTGAGAGTAGCAAGACTTGCTGTCCTATGAGAATTTTGTTGGGCTGTCTTACCCCATCAACCCTATAATTTTGATCATGATGTTCAAATTCAAACCATATATACACTAGCTTTTCTAGTATGTAGAACTGGATGAAGAATATGTTCAGAAAAAATAGCTTCACTTTTTGATATCTTTGTTTAATAAATGTTTCTGTGATTTTCTAGCAATATTTTTTACTTACCCTCATATATACATATATACTGAAATTTTATGCAAATAACATGTAACTTCTACATTTGTTTGCCAACCATTCCCTCCTCCCAGTAGGATTTTTGTAAACATGTTATGCTATTGAAAAAACAACAACAACAAAAAACAGCAACATAGGTACCTACAGCATATAGATGTTCTTCATTACAACACTAAGACAGATCTTGTCTAAGAATAGATCTAACAAAGAAAAATAACTCTGAATAATGTAGAAACTAATACTGAATTTTTGTGACATTGCTATCCACACACATCCACACCACCCAATACAACCTTGTCTAAAACTAGCGTTGGTTGTTGTGCTGTTCAGTGCTGTCAAGTTGGTTCTGATTAATAGTGGCCCTATATAGGATTTCCAATAAATGAATTTGAACCTTGCTATTCAAACTGAACTTGTCGTCCAGTGCTTATCCTACAGCACCACATCAGGAGTCTGTTTAGGATATTCCTGTGTTGTTCAGTTACATACTCATAATCCCAGCACTCCTAGTCTCTTGGTGTCATCCTTGAGTACTGTCTCCTGTGTCCCCATCTTTCATTATCTCTGCTACATAATTGTGTCACTGTCAAGCAACTAGCTTATATCTCATGTTGATGCAATAGCTACTAGACTGTAGTCAGAGAATATATCCTAAAATTGTATTTATAAGTGAAAGGCTAAGCCTGCGTACTACCTACTTAGGGAATGCCTCACAACATTATAATGAGCAAATTTTGGGTAGCCTACAGGCCAATAATCCCACAACATTTTTGGAACTCAGTTTGCATACTTGTCAGTTCTTCCCAGAAATGCCATTTGATATTTTTCAATTGCCTACAGGAAGAAAACAAACTCAGATACTACTTTTAGATGAGAATCACTAACAGAGTTTTGTTAATAAATAATAGAAACCAAAAATAGCTAAGGAGTCCTGGTGTATCACTTCAAGATAATGCACTGAACCTTAAAATCATCAGTTCAAACCTACTAGTTACTCCTTAGAAATCCTATACCAGGTCACCATGGGTGGGAACTAACATAATAGCGCTTAACAAAAGCAAACAACAATAGTAACTAAATCCAATAAAAATGATTTTTAAAAAAGATTCATTGAAGGATTTTGGGAAGAATCAAGAGAAAATATGGGGAACAAGACTGATAAAATTAGGAGAAGCCAAGTAAGAGATGGCATCAGTTAGGAATAAAATTATTATGGTAACTGAATAAGAGACTATAAAGCAGAATGATAAGACCTCAATGAATTTTTATGAAAAGCTGTGTGAAGAATCTGGACCTACTTAAGACTGTCAGATGTAATAAATTATGTAAATATGTTAATCACACAATCATCTAGACATAAATAAAATATACCATTGCACTCAGATATCTGAAAACATCTATTGATTTCTCCATTGTCCAATTAAGTTGAACACTAAGAGTATAAACACCTCCAAAGGTATTCAAAATAAAACCAACAATTTCTGGGTTCTACTATGGAGAGCATCACTTAGTTTGCAACTTCCTAAAACTGATCAGAAACCAAAATACAACTGGGGAAGAGCTGTCTTCTCATATTAGAGTTGGCTTTAAAGAACAAAGATTTCAAAACCTTCATTAGCTGATGTGGCATCACTGAAAATGAGAAGAAATATCTGCACACATCCCTTGATAATCATAAATTTGAATGTAAAATGTATGAACCTAAGAAAATTGGAAGCTGTCAGAATTAAATAGAAGGTATGAACATAGATATCATAGGCAGTAGGAAGCTGAAATGGACTGGAATTGGCCACTTAAAATCAATCATACCCTCTACTATGCCAGAAATGACAAATTGAAAAGGAGCTGGGTTATATTCATCACAAAAGAATATTTCAAAGTCAGTCTTGAAGTACAATGTTGCAAGATTAGGAATAATGTTCATATGGCTATAAGAAAGACCAGTTACTATGACTGTCATTCAAATTTACATACCAAAACACTATTTGTCAAAGATAAAGAAACACGATTCTCACCAACTTCGAAATTCATTAAACATGTAATCAAGATCTATTGATAATTACTAATGATTGGAGTCCAAAAGTTAGAAGAAACAGATTATTGCAAAATACGTCCTTGGTGATAAAAATGACACTAGAGATCACATGATAGAATTTCGCAAGATCAATCACCTAATCTTTAAAAATACCTTTTTTTTCCGTAACATAAATGGCTACTGAACACGTCAATCTTACTTGACGACATATACAAGAACCAAACGAACTATAGCTATGGGAAAAGATGATGGAGAAG
>NW_006408714.1:2567290-2584715 GCF_000296735.1 Chrysochloris asiatica
TACAAAGACATTCAAATATGATTCAGAAGTTATGGATAGCATTGCAAAACAAGGGGAATTCCAGAAGACTTAATTGTGCTCCTATGAAGAGTAAATATAAACCAACAGGCAGTCCTTGTAACAGAACAAGGGGGATGCTTCCTGGTTTAAAATGAGAAAGGTGTGTATCAGGGTTGGATTCTTTCAGCATGCTTAATCAATTTGTATGCTGGAACTTGTTGAATGTAGAAAAGCTAAAGTAAATGGGAGAAATTAAGTAGAAGAGCAGCTGGAGAAGACAAAGTAAAATGTTATAAGGTTATACATTATCCAACAAGCTACATTACATGAAGAGAATCATGGAATTAGTATTGGAGGAAGACTCACTAACAATATCATTAACAATATGTGATGACACAACCTTGCTTGCTGAAAATGAAGAGGATTTGAAGCACTTACCAATGAAGATATAAGATTAATGCCATCAGTCTAGATTATACCTCAATGAGACCCACAAACAAAAAGTAAAGTTTACCAAAGGCTCCAATATGTTAGAAATGGCCACAGGCCCAAGGAAAGTTTCTTTCAATTTGCTGTCCATAGCCAATGTCATATTGGGGGACTACTATGTCTTTAAGGCCAAACCGTTGAGAATCTTGGCCAGTCAATTTGACACAAAATATTAATTATCATATAAAAGAACATATCGAGGTCATCTCTCAGATCTCTTAAAGGTTAAGGTCTATGGTCCTATAATTGACAGGGAACAAGAGATGGTAACTTTTTCTGATTTCAGGTAGATGAAATTGTAAAATAAAGTATTTTACTGAGTCAATTAATTGTTTTGTATTCTAACTAATTTTATCTCACTCCTATAAGATCACCTTTTAAATAAAATAGATATAGTACAGAGAAATAGCTAGCTGATGTTTCTAGGGTCAGAACAGCCTAAATTTGGATTCCATTTCTTACAATCTTTGTGACTTTGGACACATTGTATAAGTTCTTGTGCGGCTGTTTTTGTATTTAAAAAATGGAGAAGATAGTATGACCAACTTTTATGAGATTATTGTTTTAAATAAAGTGACATTTAAGAAAAAAACATTTATAACAGTGTGTGACACATGGTAAACGCTCCCTAAATGTTGTTGCTATGTGCCGTTGGTCGGTTCCAACTCATAGTGATCCTCTACACAACAGATCAAAACACTGCCCAGTCCAGTGTCATCATCACAATTACTGTGATTTCTTTTAGCCCATTGCCGTTGCCACTGTGCCAATCCATATAGTTGGGGGGTCTTCCTCTTGTTTGCTAACTCTCCACTTTTCCAAGCATAATATCCTTCATCAGGGACTGGTCCCTCCTGATAGTAAACTTGCTTCTAAGGAGTAATCTGGCTATACTTTTTAAAATACAGATTTGTTTGTTCTTCTGGAAGTCCATGGCACTTCAATGTTTTTGTCAACACCATTATTCAAATGAATCAATTCTTCTACAGTCCTCCAGACTCTTTCTCCAACTTTCACACACATATAAGATGATTGAAAATACCATGGTTTGAGTTGTTATTGTTGTTAAGTGCCATCGAGTCAGATACGACTCATAATGACAATACATAGGGTTTCCAAGGAGCAGCTGGTGGGTTTGAACCACAGACCTTGTGGTTTGCTGTCCAGTGTTGACCCTACTGAGTCATACTTTAGTTCTCAAAGTGACACCTTTGCTCTTTAATAATTTAAAGAGGTCTTTTGCAGCAGATGTGCCTACTGCAATATGCCATTTGATTTTTTGACTTCTCGCATCCATGAACATTGATTGTGTATCCAAGGAAATGGAAGTTTTTCTCCAATTATCATAATGTTATTTATTGGTTCTGTTGTGAGGAATTGTTTTCTATACATTGAGATGCAATCCATTCTGGAAGGAGTAGTATTTGTCATCATAAGTAAGTATTTCAAGTTCTCTTAATTTTCAGCAAGCCAGGTGTGCCATCTGAATATTGCAGTTTGTTAACGAAGTCTTCCTTCATTTTTGCTGCCATGTTCTTCATAAAATCCAGTTTCTCAGATTATTTGCTCATCTTGCAGACAGAATTAAGTATAGCGAGAGGATACAACAATGACTCACACCTTACGTGATTTTAAACCAGTCAGTATCTCCTTTTTCTTCTTGAATACCTTCCACGTAGTCTATGTATAGATTCCCCATGAGCACAATTATTGGTGGTGGTGGTTCTGTGGTGGAAAGTCTGTACCAACTCATAGTGAACCTGTATAGAGTTTCCGAGGCTGTAAATCTTTACAGAGCAGAGAGCTTCATCTTTCATCCACGGAACCGCTGGTAATTTTGAACTGCTAACCTTGAGGTTAGCATCCCGACTAGTAATCATTCAGCTACCAGTGAGCACAATTAAGTTCCTGGAATACTTCAATATTTCATTCTTCACAATGTTATCCATAGTTTGTTGTGATCCAAATAGTTGAATGTCTTTGTGTAGTCAATAAAGTAAAATTAAACATCTTTATGGTATTCTATGTTCTTAGACAAGATTCATCTGATATTAGTAATGTCCTGGTCTGAATCTGGCTTGGATTTCTTGTAATTCCCTGTTAATGTTCTGATTCAACCATTTTTTAATTATCTTCATCAATCTTTTATTTGTAATTCACCTTATGGGTATTGTTCAATGATTTCCATATTCTGTTGGGTCATTTTTTCTTTGGAATGAGCATAAATATGGGTCTCTTCCAATCAGTTGGCCTAGTAGCTGTCTTCCAAATTTTTTGACAGATAGAGTGAGTGGCTCCATTTCTGCATCCGTTTGTTGAAACATTTCAATTTGTATTCTGTCAATTCCTTTGTTTATCGCCATTGTGTTCAGTGCTACTTAAACTTCTGCTTTTAATTCCAATGGTTCTTGATCATGTTACTTCTTTAAATGATTGATCATCAGACAATTATATTTGGTATAGTGACTCTGTGTATTCGTTCCATCATCTTTGATGTTTCCAGCATCATTCAATACTTTTTCTATTTGTTGTTGTTAAGTGCCATCAAGTTGGTTCCAATGTTGCAACATAAGGGGTAAATTTTTCTTCACTTCTTTCAGCTTGGAAAATACTGAGCTATTTCATCCCTTTTGATTTTTAATTCTAGGTCTTTGTGCATTTGATTTTAATATTTGACTTTGTCTTCTCAAGCTGACCTTTCAAACTTTTGTTCAGCTCTTTTACTTCCTCATTTCTTCCATTCTCTTTAGCTTCTCTATGCTCCAGAGCAAGTTTCAGTTTCTATTGTGGCATCCACTTTAGTCTTTTCTGCTTTTCATGTCTTTCAATTTTTTTTCTTGCTTTCTTGATGTATGATGTTTTTAATGTCATCACACAACTCATCTGGTCTTTGGTCACTAGTGTCTAATGCAACAATTCTGTTCTTGTGATGATCTCTAAATTCAAGTGGGATATACTCAAGGTTGTATTTTGTCTCCTTTGTACTTGCATGTGAGCAATTGATGGTCTATTCCACCGTTGGCCCCTGACTTTATTTTGCCTGATATTAAGCTTCTCCATCATCTTTTATCACAGTTATAGTCAATTTGATACCTGGTGAGGTCCATGTTTAAGTCACCTTTTTACTATTGATCATGTTACTTCTATATGTTTCCATATAGGATTAATGAAAAGTTTTAGAAAGTTTTTTGAGAAAGGCTTACTGTTTATACATAACTGTTTTTGAATGTTGTTTTGTGCCAGGTACTGTACTAAGTGCATAAACTATTTCATTAAATACTCACAGTAGTCATATGAGGCAAAATTCCTAATTATCTCCATCTTAAACAAGAAAAATATATATGTTTTAATAATGTGGCTTAAGTTGCCCATGTTTAGGTAGCTCCTAAGTGATATGGCTGGGATTGAGTTCAGGTCTAACATCTACCATAACCGATTTTCCTCTCCAACAAACAATATTAAAAAACCCAAGCCAAACCCACTCCCATCGCAAAGATTTCCATCTCATAGTGAGCCTGTGTGTAGAAGCAGACAGCTTCGTCTTTCTCCCATAGACTGGGTTTATACTACTGACTGCAGTTACTATCCAGCACCTAACCCCAGTACCACCAGAGCTTCTTTGCTAATTTCCCCTTTGCTTAAAATAATAATAATAAAATAAGGATAAAACCTGGACAAATGAGTTGATATTCAGAACCAAAATGTGTGTACACATGGAATGAGACTTTGAATTTTTAATCCCAAATATATTTTCATTGGTCCTTTCAACTTCCTTCTAGACAATATAAGAAATTATATATATTTTTTAAATTAACTGTGTCCCTATAACAATAGCTAGGTAAAGTAAATTTGCTGTAATAGTATTTGGGAATTTCAGTGAACTCATCTATGATTGCTGTTCATGATATTCTTGTCTTGACCTGCCCAGTTAACACTTGAACTCCTGCTGCCCTTTCATTGCAATTGTATTCAGAATTCTAAGCCCAATAACATAATTTCACCCTAGGAACACAGCTAAAGGATTAGAAAATTTGAGAGTGGCTTTCTTTTTTTCCAACATTGTTATTGTTTTTAGGAGCCATTCAGTCAGTTCTGACTCATAATGACACTACGCAAAACAGAATGAAACATTGCTCAGTCTTGCAGCATCCTCACAATTGATTGTTACACTTGAGCCCATTGCTGCTGCCACTGTGCCAATCCATCTAATTGGAGGTCTTCCTTTTTTTCTTTAACTCTACACTTTACCAAGCATGATGTCCTTCTCTAAGGACTGGTCCACCTGATAATATGTCTTAAGTATCAGAGATGAAGCTTTGCTGTCCTGGCTTCTAAGGAACATTTTTGTTGCACTTCTTCCAAGACAAATTGATTGTTCTTCTGGTATTCCATAGTACTTTTAATATTTTTCTCCAACACCATACCTCAAATTCATCAACTCTTCTATGATCTTTCTTATTCAGTGTCCAATTTTCACATGCATATGAGGCTACTGAAAATACCATAGTATGGGTCATGAGCACCTTAGCTCTCAAACTAGCATCTTTGCTTTTCAACACTTTGAAGAGATCTTGTGCAGCAGATTTTCCTTATGTAATATGTCATTTAACTTCTTGACTACTGTTTCCATAAGGTTTTATAATAGTTCCAAGCAAAATGAAGTCTTTGACAACTTCAATCTTTTCTCCACTTATCATGATGCTATTTTTTGGTCCAGGTGGTTTTTGTTTTCTTTTCACTTAGGTGCAACCCATTCCAAAGCTATAGTCTTTGATCTTCATCTTTAAGTATTTTAAGTCCTCTTCATTTTCAGCAAGTAAAATTATATCATCAGCATACTGCAGGTTGCTAATGAGCCTTTCTCTAATCCAGATACCATGCTCTTCATAAAATCTAATTTCTTGGATACTTACTTAGCAAACTGTTTGAGTAAGTATGGTGAAAGAATACAGCAATGTTGCACAGCTTTCCTAATATTAAACCACTCAGTGTCCCCTTGTTCTGTTTGTACAATTGACTCTTGGTTTGGTGTGTGTACAAGCTGCTCATAAGCACAATTAAGTGTTCTGTAATACCCATTATTGGCAATATTATCAGTAGCTTGTCATGATCCATACAGCGGAAAGTCTTTGCATAGTCAATAAAGTATAGGTAAAAATCTTTCTAGTATTCTCTGCTTTCAGATCAGATCCATCTGTCATTAGTATCCCTTGCTTCAAGTCCTCATCTAAAGTAGAATTTTTACTTACATGAGATATTAATATTGTACGGTGATTTCTGCATTCAGTTTGGTCGCCTCTCTATGGATATCTTCCAATCATTTGGCCAGGTAGCTGTCTACTAAATACGTTTATAATTAGCTCCTTATATTCTTAAGCTCCTGTCCTATTCTCATAAGTGTTATTTTTATGTCTAAGTTTTATGTTGTGCTATTGATTGTTTATGTGTCTCTGGTAGCATAGTGTGTTACAAGTTGAGTGGCTACCTGAAATGCCAGCAGTTCAAATCTACTAACTGTCACGTGGGAAAAAGAAGAGGCTTTCTGCTCCCTTAAAGGTGTGCATCCTCAGAAACCTATAAGGTTCATTACGGGTCAGATTCAACTGCAAAACACATAACTACCACCAACAGTGAGTATTTAAAACTTTAAAGTTTTTTTTTGTTGTTGTTGTTGTTTTTTTTAATCTTGGGACATTTCATATAGATTAAAGGTTTTTTGAGGTCAGAGATTATTCATTCTTTTACATTTTCCATTGTTAATGTCAGATACATTGTCTTCACAGAGCATGAATACAATACATTTCGAATTAAGTAAATTCAAAGTAAAAAATTATGCCATAAATATGTAAGATACAAATTTTACTTATTTATATTCTGATGAGTCTCAATTTATATACATCTTTCATATCCATAATATTCATCAGTGGAAGATTCAATTTTGGTCAGGTTATTAAAGTGCAGTTATGTTTCTTAAATGAGAATCTGTTTCATTGGAAGTGTTTTCATTTAAATATCTGTCTCAAAAAATAATATGCAATTTTATTCTTAGATCCCCTATAATGAATACCAAGCTTAATACTTCTGTCAAGTCCAGTATGCTAGTGGTTAAGACATACTTTTTTCCAAACATAATTTTGAAAATTATAGCTTATGCAAATACTTTTTTTAAAAGTGTTTCTACAGAGAAACTGCTGTCATTATTGTTAAGTGCAGCAGAGTCAATTCTGACTCATAGCAATCCTGTACAGGGTTTCCAGGGAGTAGCCTCTGGGTTTGAACTGCCAGTCTTGTGGCTAACAGTCCAGTGCTTATGCTACAGCACCATATCAGTAGTCCACAGAGACTACTAGTGACTTAACATAGGACTATTGTGGGAAGAAGGAGCCCTGGTTGTGTAGTGGGTTACGCGTTGGACTGCTAACCACAAGGTCTGGAGTTAGAGCACACCAGGTGGTCTGCCGGAAAAAGATGAGACTTTCTATTTCCCTAAAGATTTATAGCCTGGGAAATCCTATACAAGATCACTGAGTTGGAACAGACTCAACGGCTCACAGAAAGCTATTGGGAGAAGTATCCAGGTAAGTTTTACTTTACTCTCAAGTGTTGTATAAATCTGTACTGTAGATATTTGCAAACATAAAGTAGAATAATTATCCTGTGGGCCCACAGCTGTGTTGAGGACAAATCTTCACTGATTTTGACTTCCTTAGAAATAGTTCAGTTGATTAAGATCATTCAGTTCCATGGGATGCTATATTATTTTACTATAGAATAATCTGGATTTTGGAGTCTCTGGGTGGTGCAGGGTTAACACTAATTAAAAAGATTCAAGTTCTAGTACACCCTCAAGCTACTTATAAGAAAAACCTGTGGTCTACTTCTGAAAAACAATCCATTGAAAATCCTATGGAGTCCAGTCCTCTCAGACAAATGATGCTGCCATGAGTTGGAATTTCCTCAAAGGCAACAGGCTTTAATTCACTTAGATTCTACCTGACTCAAGGAATAGAATAGACTGAGCAATATTAGGGTTTCAGCACTCATTTGATGATTTTGTGAACCTGATTAGAGCTGTAACAATTAAAGAAAAACAAATTGTCAGGGGTAAATATACAAAAAGAACTTCAGATGAATGGATAGGGAAATTTGAAGGAAGCATGGCACTAAAGTAAAATATACCTTGTGTTCTGTCAAAATCTTAGTCTCTTATATCTTGGGGCGTGTTCTCAGAGGTAGCAGTCCCTTAAGAAGAACACCACGCTTGGTAAAATGGAAAGTCAGTAACAAAGATGAAGATGAACTGACGCAGTGGCAACAACAATGGGCTCAAACACAGCAATTGTGAGGATGGTAAGTTGTGTATAAGCCATGCTCAAAGGCATATAACAGCAATTATAGCAAGCGTCAATTTCATCTGCTTCTGTCTTTAAGGCTAATTTCACTTATTCCTATCTGAATGTTATGTATGGTTCATGTCCCTCAAATGGCAAATATTCTACCAGTGTTTCCTTTTCTAGTTATTTCATATTAAAAATCCTGCTATAGCAATTGCACTTCAAATAATTGGGCATGCAGTGAGTATAGTAACCTCTCCATACTATGCGGAATTTCTCCTTTGAAAGAGTTATGTCAGTACACATTTTCTGCATATGAATGAAAATTTTGATCTCAGAGGAAACATCTGTATTTAGAGTGAACTCTATCCTTCTCTGGAGGAGGCAGCTGTATTATGATGCTGCTGAACTACTCCACAGCAAGGTTGTTTCTTTTGATCTCATTGTTGATGTCTAATAATGCCTGGAATGTCACCATTTAAGTCAGCAACATGATTCCTTTCTGTTCATATCTTTATCATTCATGCTTTCCTCAGATATTGAATAAGGACTTCCGTGAACCATGTATAGAAGGCATTAAAAGGCATTAATGCACAATATCTGACCTTGAAGTGGACAAAACATTAGATAAATGGCATATTAAAAAACTTTTTAAAAGTATATTGGACCTTCCAAGTAAAATACATGTCTATTAAGGAATAACATCAGTATGATTACACATGGTAAAGTGATGGATATATAAAAAAATAAAATGTTAGTAAAGAATCTTCTATAACATAAGGTGGGGTCCTGGTGTGGCACTGTAGGTTAATGTGATAGACTGCAAAGTTAGTTTGAACCACAAGGTCGGAGGTTCAAGCTCACCAGTTGCTCACCAGAAACCCTATACAGGGCTACGATGAGTCACAACAGACTCGACAGCATTTAACAACAACACAACATAACCTATATCACAAAGGAGTTTCTGAAATATATATAGATATATATAACCCAATATCACAGGGGAGTCTCTGACAATTCCTAAAATAGTAAATTATAGTTTACTATCATTAAGATAGCTACGAAAATAAGATTTTATTGAAATAAGAGACTACAAATTCAAGTTTGATTGTAACTTTTGTAATTTTTAAAAATAAATAAAAATAATAAATAAATTTGCTGAAGAGTGGCTGGTAAGTTAGAACTGCTGACCTTGTGGTTCAAACTGAACTTGTAGCCAAGTACTTATCCTACAGTGCCACACCAGGAGTTCCATCTGCTCCTCCGCTCCTCAGAAATCCTATTCAGGGTCGCTGAGTCAGAACCAACTCGATGGCACTTAACAACAACATGCTGAAAAAAGAAGATATTCTTTTTTCACATCTATACATTTTTTTGCAAAAATTCACATTTTAGTAATTTAAACAATTGATTGCATTTACCTGTTTTAGTCTTTATAAATTTTTCAAAAAAATCTGTTCATTGCAATTTTAATATTATTATTATAAATTCATTTTGCTTTACTGCCAATACTATATAAAAAAAAATTTCCCCCTTTAATGCAGATTTCCATTGCATTGCTTCATATTTCTTAGAATTGTATTATTCAACTTTTGAGTTCTACTTCTTACATTCGTGGTCATAGCAAGAGAGTTTAACGTATAGTGGGTGCTGCTTACGCAAGTCTGAGAAGAACTTCTGTCAACAAATATAACTATTAGCCCAAATTATACGGACACAATCTAGCTGGCATTTCATTTCTGGGTCTGGGCTCACAGCTGTGGAAATCTCTCAAGTTCCTATCACTTTGCGTATTTTCAGTTACCTCCCTCCCATTATGGCAGCACCATCTTATAAAAAAAAAATATATATTTTTGTGGCAACAACAATGGAATCAAACATAACAATTGTGTGCATGGCACAGGATCAGGTAGTGTTTTATTCTGTTGAACATAGGGTCACTTTGGGTCAAACCCAACTTGAGGGTATTTAAGAACAACAAACACAACAATTTCTGTAATACAGATTCTCTGACTAATATAGTGTTACTTTCATAAACTACTCTAGTATCATGGCTAAGCCGCCTTCTCTAATCTGAACAAAGCACATCCATAAATCTTTCAGGCTGCAATATTGTGACAGGGCTATTTTTCAGGATGCTGGGAACATGACTCAAAAATCCTGTAACGTAAGCCTTGCCCTACACGCTCTTCATGAATAATAAATCAGCCACTCAAATCACATTTCTAATCTCCACACTTACAATCATTCTCTGGATATTTTGGGAGGGCCTTGAGACTCAGCATTGTCCTTGCTTTTATTTTCAGTAAAACTGAAGTAAATAAACTCATCTGATGTCAAATGTAGAACTTTTTAGTGTGTTCCACTCAAGGGCTCTTATCACGGAGTTCACCTAAGTCTCACTTAAAACCAGAGTTGGAGGTGAATTTCTCCAATTAAAGTCACTCTACCAACCTTAGCAATGTATTTTCATCAAGTGTATTACTCAGTATTTTGAATTATGGTACATGGTCATAAATAGTTATTTATATATTATGTGTAAGTAATAAAAATAATAGTCTTCACTTACAAAGTCTCAGGCATTTATTCAGTCAATTTGTTTACTTTCTTATTTTGAATACTGCTGGCATGGCACGATAGGACAAACACTCAAACATAAGGTTGGTTTGAACTGCAAGGTCAGTTATGGAAATTCAACCATCGCTCCTTGGAAACCCTATACAGGGTCGTTTTGAGTTGGAACCGACTCAAAGGCACTTAACAACAACAACAATGTTAGAAATGAAGAGAGAAAATATAAGATAGAGAAATCCTGAAGGAATTAAAAGTTATTAACTTCTTCCTCTCATGCTGCTGTCATTGTAAAGCTAAGCCTCTTTAGGGTGCCATGGTAAAATGAAGGGTTCTGGACCCCATGGATGGGTAATGTTGACTCACTCTTTGTGGACTGGGATTGGGATGCTGATTTATTAACAATCCTCTAGGTGATTCTGAAGAAGGTGATCTGAAGACTCAAAAGTGAAGAAATTTCATCTTTATAATAAGAGAACACTCTTCAAAATATGGTGGTGGTGGCTGCATGCCATGGAGTCAGTTCTGACCCATAGCAACCCTGTATAGGACTTCCGAGGCTGCAAATCTTAATGGGAGCAGAAAGCTTCATCTTTCTCCCACGGAACAGTTGGTAGTTTCAAACTGCTGACATTGCAGTTTGCAGCCCGATTCGTAACCACTACACTACCAGATATGGTAGTGGTAGTAAAAAGAGTGCCAAGCCAGTTCTAATCCATAGCAACCCTGAAGAGAGTTTCGGAGGCTGTAAACCTTTATGGGAGCTGAAAACCTCATCTTTCTCCTGTGGAACTGTTAGTGGATTCGAACTGCTGACCTTGCGGTTACCAGTTCAACACATAACTCATGACACCACAAGGGCTCCTCTTCAAAATAAGAAAAGTGTTGTTATTATGAGAGAGGTGCTATTTTGAAGATGATATAACTAGGGCTGTGTTTTTCATATTATTGTATTGCAATGGTCTAATCCTGGGTGCCCACTTAATTCTCTCATTAGTTAGAAAAAAATTAAACTTAGCTCTGTGTGATGGATATACATGATAACAGAACCTTAAACAATATATTTTATTTATTTTTCACATAAAAATCAGACTGCCATGTACCACTTTGAAGATATCAAGGTTTGAACTTCCCCTCTCTATATGTGTTGCCTGTTTGGTCCATGACAGTTCACTCTCATGTTCACATTTCTGTCAAGGTAGAGGAATAGAGGACATGGGTACAACACGGAGGGCAATAATATTACTCAGAACTAAGATACCTGGCCCCACCAAGCCATGATGAAATTGGAAAGGTTAATTCTGGGTAGTAATGTACTAAAATAAGACTAATATTTATTACAATAGGAAGAGCAGTTATTGCACTAAATAATAAACTTCTGATACATCATTACTCTTCTCTCACCCCAATCCAGTACCCTGACCTTAACTCTTAAAACAGGAAGTGTAAAGTGTTAAATAATCAATCTTCAGTATTAAAGCTAATTAGCAGAATGTACGAGAAACACCACTTTCAGTAGCAAAATCTAACATGTGCTTCACAGACTGTAAGTCTATGTGGATCAATTAATTATATATTCTGGTCTTTGCTTCCAAGGCATTTATTATCCAGTGGGGGAGAAAGCAGATGCATCCATAGATGAAGAGTTTACTCAATATTTCTTTACATTTCATTATTCAGATCACCTTCTTCAGAATCATGGAGTGTTATTAATAAAAAAGAATCTTGGTCCTCACCCACACAGGGAAAATCAAGAATACCTGTTCATGGGTCCAGAAACCTGCATTTTGCCATTGCACCTTAAAAAGTCTTAGGCACACTGAAGCTTTACAATGACAGCAGAGTGAGAAGAAATGAATGGCTTTTAATTCCATCAGGGTTTTGTCATTTTACCTTTTATCTTACCATTACTAATACAGCAGTATCTCCAGTTGGTCCTGCTAGGATAGTTAATCCCTGGTAGGAGTTAGAACTCAAACAGTATAGGCTGAAGAGATACAGAATCATAAAACAATACTGTAGGGCTTTTCAGAATATTGTTTCACAAAATTTTCTTAAGAGCCCTGTGAGATAGCTAGAAAGATAAAATTTTCCAATGTAACAGACAATCAGACTAAACTGTCACTCAGAGAGATGAAGAGACTTGCATGGTGTCACACAGCTATAAAGAGGCAGAGGTGAGATTCAGATCTTTACTTGACTCCAGGACATGTGCTTTTTTCAACAGCCTGCAACTGTTTCTCAAATAATGAAGGGAAACACATCACATCAAACATTCTGCGATCTAGTTTGCTACCTGTGATTCACCAGGGTATTAATTTTGATGCCTCTCTTCTCAGTGCCAACAACGTATTCCAACCAGAAGGACTACTTACCAATTTTTAATGATGCAAATAATACGTTAATTTAAAGGTTAATCTGAGAAAATAGAAAGTTAATGAATACTGAACATCAGCTTGAAGCTGAACACTTTATATAATGTGCCAACACACAAAGACCCCAAAGACCAAAGCTCTTGTCATTCTATTATTCTAACGTATCTTCTGCTGGGAGAATGGGGTTTAAATGACTTAAGATTCTCCATTTACCTATTTTGTTAGTGCAATGATTTGAAAGATATCCACTAAGAAGCCATGAACACATGTCAGATTTTAAAATTACTAAAAGACACTTCACTTTCAAAATTCAAAAAGACCTACAAGTTGTACAGATCATGCAACCATATTTGATTCTTCTTTTGGTATGGCTGCTGTTTTTAGATATGTGTTTTTAGACTAGCAGTGGGGTTTGAAAGCACTGGAGTCTGTGAATGAACTGTCATCACATCTGTCTTAATCACATTCCCATCTGTTCAAGCAGTGTGCACCTGTACTTGGCTTATTAGACAAGAACAAGGGGAAATCATCTCGTAATATTGTTTTCCTTAAAGTCAAGCCCAAGGCTTTTCATTTAAAAAAAAAATTAATTGTGTTATAGAAGAAAAAGCATGGAATACAATTCACAAGAATTATGTTGTAGATCTGGGTCTCCCATTTGCAAGCTGCCACCATTGACATATATATTCTGTGACATTTCTAAACTGTGGTTTTCCCATCTGTAATGTCTGCTTCCTCACTATGTTAGAGTGAGAATAAAAGGAAACAAGAAATGTGCAAGCGTTTTGTAAATATAAAAGAGGCATTTTTGCACAGCTCATACATTCATATGTCATTGACACTAAAGCATAAGCTAAAACCCAGAAGGTATGGGATTTTCCTAAAATATGATTTTTTAAAAAACACAAAACATATATATGTGCTTCTATGGATTCCATATGTTCAACTAACTCTCTATTTTATTGAGAATAAAATGGGGATGAAAACAGGCAGGAAGAGAAAAATTTGAAGAATTGATCGGTCATTAACAGTTTAAATATGCCTTTTAATCTTCCTGTGTGTTTTGATCCTCCCAAATCATTTAATAGTTGCACTCCAAAGCAGCAACAGTCCAGGCAGAGAACAAAGTGCTTAGATTAGAGAGTACAGCTGAGACTGAAGCAAATAGAGGAAGCAAATACAGTGTGACATCATTGCAGATGGACACAAGTCCCCATCATTAGTAGAAAACATTGTGCAGAGCATATTAAAGGAAACAAACCTCCTTCAGATTGCTACTAACTTAGACTAGCACTGGTATGTAAGGTGAGCTTTCAATAATTAAAAGATCGAGAACATCTGTAAAGAAAAATATCTACTGTGATATAAGAAATTGACAGCTTGACACCCAATGGTATTGTGAATGACACTGTCTAGGCACATGAAAAAAATTATAATCAGGACAATATAAAAAACAGGAGGAAGAAAGAGAAGAGAAGGAAGAAAAAAAGGAAAGGGAGAGAGGGAAAAGGAAGAGGAGAAAGAGAAACAAGGGGAAGAAGAGAACTGTAGGATGCCATAACCAAACGTAGCTAAGGGAAAATTCAGGTTTCCATGATTTTCTTAAAAACGTGCATTTGGATTTTAAACAGAATCATATGAGGACTTCAATGAATATCATTTTTATTAGTGTGAAAAAATAAAAAATAAAATCACTTCCTAAAGTAACTAGATGCACATTGTGTATAAAGTTCACACCAAAATGTGGGTTAGTCCTTCTTGAAAAAATGTTTGCATTGACTTCAGAAAATTCTGGATTAAACTTTCCATAAGACCTTATTAAACATTTCTTAATGTGGGTTCTAGAAAATACTACTATGTGTAGCAGTGATAATGATAAAATCACAATTATCTTTGTTCAAAAATTTAAAGGAAGAAGTCAAAGGCTGCACTGAAGTTGGTGGTGAAAAACAAAGCATCAGGAATTAACTGAATACCAACTAGAATGTTTCAAAAAACAGATACAATGTTGAAAGCTCTCATAAGTAATTTGAAAGAAATATGCCTAGTTGCCTAGGATACATCCATATTTGGTTCCATTAAAAAAAAAGGTGACCCAACAGAATGCAGAAATGATCTAACAATATTAATATTATACCTAATTAAAATTTATGGAAGATCATAATAAAATGGTAGCAGCAGTGCATCAACAGGGAATTGCCATGAATTCAAGCTGGATTCAGAAGAGGACGTAAAGTGAGGGGTTTGATTACAGAGGTCAGATGGATCGTGGCAAAAGCAAAGAACACAAGAATAAGTAAAGATGTGTGGATAATAACAAATGATGGATAATACCAAATAGAATGGGAAATCCAGAACACTTAATTGTACTCATGCAGAAATTGTACATAGACCAAGAGGTAGTCATTCAAATATAGCAAGGTGATACTGTTGGACTTAACATGAAGAAAAGTGTGTGTCAAGGTTGTGTCCTTCCATCATACTTCACAAATGTGTATACTGAGAAAATAACATGAGAATCTGTACTATATAAACATGTTATCAGTATTGGAAGAAGACTCATTAACAACCAATTGTATACAGATAATACAAGCTTGTTTGCTGAACATAAGAACACTTGAAGCACTAATTGATGATGATCAAAGACTACATACAGTCTTCAGGATGAATTTCACCTCACCATAAAACAACAACAACAACAACAACAACAACAAAATAAAACCCTGATGATTGGAACAATAGGTAACAAAGTGATAAAAAGAAAATATTGAAGTTTTCAGGGATTTCATTTCACTTGGGTCCATAATCAACACTCAGGAAAGCAACAGTCAAAAAAATTAAAAAGTATTTAATTGGACAAATCTGTTGCAAAAGACTTTTTTAAAGTGTTAAAAAGCATATACATCACTTTGAGGACTGAGGTATACCTAACACAAGCCATAGTATTTTTAATTGCCTCATATGTATGTGAAAGCTAGACAATGAAGAATTGATTCATTTGAATGACGATGTTGGCAAAGAATACTGGATATAACATGGACTACCAGAATAATGAACAAATTTGTCTTGGAATAAGTACAGCCAGAATGCTGCTTAGAAATAAGGATGGTGAGACTTTGTCTCAGGTACAATGGACATATTATTGGGAGGGACCAGTCTCTGGAGAAAGAAATCATGCTTGATAAAAGAAGAGGGTCAGTAAAACAGAGGAATGTCTGCAATGACATGGGTTGATAGAGCCGCTGCAACAATGGACGCAAATATAGTAAAGCACAGGGGTGAGCAGGGTTTTGTTCTGTTGTTTGTAAGATTGCCATGACAACTAATAACAACAACGATGTGTCATTAGGGACAGATTGGAGTCTGATATTTCTACTGGAACTTAGTTCCCATAGAAGAGCCTTAGTGAAAATTACAATCAGAGGAGATGAATTCTCATTGAGAGCACAGAATTATCTCTGGAATTGGTAATGGGTAAGGAATTGCTAATAGCAGATGATTAGTAGGAAAAATGACAAAATTACAAGAGATTCACTATAGCCAGAAGAAAGTAAAAAGTTGTATTAGTGACTTATGGCCATTAACCAACCATTCCTATAGAGGAAAATTATAGCTTAAAGACTCACAATGTAACTGACAAGAAATACAATTTTCATGTGCTAAATATGTTCTGGAGTCCTGGTATGGTCCTCCAGGTTGATATGTGGACCTTAAGGTCGGTTTGAGCTAGTCGTTCCTCAGAAAGCCTACACAGGGTCGCTATGAGTTAGAACAGAGTTGATGGCATTTACCAACAACAGCAACACTAAAGAGATTATGTATCTATATAACCATTTTGGTAAATAATTTTATAATATATTGAAATGTCTTAAGATTCTTGTTGCACTGCAACTAAGTATAATTCCTTCATAAGAAGAATCATTAATATAATATATTGGGAAAATAAGTGTCATGTAAAATATGTTCATCACTCAATATGTATTGTTGTTTATGATGTACTGTCAAAACTACTCTGATTTATGTTGTCCTCATGTGTCATAGAACTACCACATAGAAATTTTTTCTGATCTGTAATCTTTATGATATCAAATTGCCAAGTCTTTTATTTTATATCTGCTAACCTTTCATTTTTGCAGTGAACAGAGTTTTGTGTTAACAACATTCCTCTTAATTTCATAATAGTGTAAAATATGGTAGCAGTATATTTTTCCAGTAAGAGATTATTGATTGAATAAGTGGATATTCATACTGTGGTCCAAATTATCTCCTCATTGTTGCTCTTTCACTTTGATTGTGACCCAAGCAATAGAAGAAGACAACATCCTTTGGATTTCTTTATAAATGAAGTGATCAGAACAAAGATGTGAAATACAAGAATCTGTACTTTCAATAAAAATATATCAATGACAAACAATCTCATTAAGATGTTTGTACAACCAATGGCCTAAAACAGACATTAAACTACTCACCAGCCAACTCCCATTTTGGTTGCTTTGAGCCAGGAGCATCATAAGCACAGAGAATTTAAGATGCTTTTGGAGGAAGCTTTGCTACTTAAGTCCTTAATTCCAAAACCAGTGAATTGCATATTTACAATCAGATTCCTTCACATAATCAGAGTAACAGAAACAGGCACTATCTCACAAAAAAACATGT
>NW_006408714.1:2585329-2588486 GCF_000296735.1 Chrysochloris asiatica
GAAGAAGGACAGGCAGACCACTTCTGAATGGTTAGCTATGGAAAACCTTATGAATAGCAGTGGGACATTGTCAGATATAGAGTCAGAAGATGAACCTCACAAGTTGGATGGCACTCAAAATACAACTAGAGAAGAGCTTGCATTGTTAAAGTAGACATGGATGGAGCAAAAGTTTTAGGACATTCATTGACTAATGGGGCATAACTCACAGTTAGGAGGAAACAGTTGCAAAAATCCATTAATAATAAGATAGTGGAATGTACAAAGTATGAATCTAGGGAAATTGTAAGTTGTGAAAGTTGAAAGGAAATATTTAAAGATTGAGTTTCTATGCAATATTGAAATGTGTTGGTCATTTTGAATCAGACAAAAGTATGGTTTACTATACGAGTAATGAGCAAATAAAGAGAAACCATGTCCCATTCATTGTTGAAAAGGACATTTCATTGAAATACCATACTATCGGTGATAGGATGATAGCCATGCAAATACAATGAAAACCAGTGACTACCATTTTTACCAAATCAGTGCATGAGCCACGAAAGCAGATGATAATGATGAAATTGAAGAATTCTATCAACTTCTTCAGTCTGAAATTGATAAAAACATGCAACAAAGATGCATTAATAAACACTGTTGGTTGGAATGCAATAGTTGGAGACAAAGAGGAAGGATCTGTATTTGCAATATGTGGCCTTGGTGAGAGGCATGACACTAGAGACCACGTGACAAAATTTTGCAAGAACAATGACTTATCCATTACAAATACCTTTTATCAACAACGTAAAAAGTGACTATATATCTGGACCACAGCACATGCAATATAAAGGAATCAAATCAACACCATTTGTGAGAAGAGATGATGGAGAAGCTCAATATCATTAGCCAAAATAAGGCTGGGGCCCACTGTAGAACAAGCTTAGGCTGATGTTGAAGAAAATGAAAACAAGTCCATTAAATTCAAAATGTGACCCTGAGTATAGCTCACCTGAATTTAGATACCATCTGAAAATCAGACATGAATTTAAAATAATGGCCAAAGAAGCTGTAGGAGGACAGAAAGAACATCAACCATGAAAAAAGCCAAAGGTCATTAAAAAGACAGAATAGAAAAGAAAGACCAAAGTGGATATCAGAATAGGTACTAAAATTTTCTCTTGAGTGTAGTGAAGCAATAGTGACTGGAAGGAATGATGAAGTAAAAGAGTTGATCAGAAAATTTGAAAGGAAAACTCAAGAAGACAAAGTGAAATATAATGAAATGCCAAAGACCTGGAGTTAGAAAACCAAAAGGGAAGAACATATTCACCATTTCTGTATCTGAAAGAACTGAAGAAAAAATTCAAACTTTGACTAGAAAATTTGAATGATTTTATGGGTACCACCACCAACAAATGGTAACTCAGAGGCACATTGGTAGCCTAGTTTTTAAGCACTCATATGTGAACTGCAAGGAGCTCTGGTAGCATAGTGGTTACGAATCGGGCTGCGAAACGCAAAGTCAGCAGTTCAAAACTACCAGCTGCTCCGCTGGAGAAAGATGAGGCTTTCTGCTACTGTAAAGATTTACAGCCTCGGAAACCCTATACAGGACCGCAATAGGTCGGAACTGACTTAACAACAACAACATGTGAACTGCTGATCTTTTGGTTAAGTTAGTGGTTCAAACTCACCAACAGCAGCATAGGAGGAAGATATGTCAGTCCGCTTCTGTAAAGACTTAGAATCTTGGAAACCCTATAGGGCAGTTATTGTCTTTGCTACAGGATTCTTATAAGTTGAAATATATTCATCAATAAAAGGTGACGGAACACAGTAGTTTGAGCAGAGGAATAATACAGTTTGTTGTTGTTGCTAAGTGTCTTCAACTTGGTTCCTACTCCTAGCAACCATGGATAGGGTTTTCCAGGAGCAGCTGTTGAATTTGAACTGCTGAATTTTCAGTTCAAACCGACCTTGTGGTCCAGTATAGCTACTATTAACTACACCTGTAAACATTCTAATTAAAAATTCTGGAAGAAAATGTTTGATAGGAGTTTACATAATGTTTAAGGAAACAAATTAGCATAATTTGATTTTGTCAGCTTCTATAGCAGGTAGCAACAGGAGGCTGTAAAACTCCAAAAAACTGGAAATAAAATGTTAAAAGGAAAAAGAAAGGAACTGCATATTATAAATCCAACAATTGATAATCTGCTTCAATAGGCTGTATATGCCCACTTTTGTTTACCAAGTTCAATGGCATAAAACATCAAATATTCTTGAGACAGTTCATGATGATAGCAGTACAGGCTCTTTTCCCTTTTTAGGGGTTCCTGAACCACCCCAGGTTAGTATATACTGAATCATGAGTAGAAAATATCCTTAAAAAAAGAAACTATTCTCATGTAATAGATACAAAACAAACAAAAACCTTTTCTGATTAAAAGACAGTCTAATTGATTTGCTCCTATTCAACATGTTGGAGTTCTGGTGACATAGTGGGTTACATTTTGGTCTCTTAGCCAAAAGAACAGCAGTTCAAATTCACCAGTTGATCCAAGAGTAAAGATGAGACTATCTACTGTCAAAGTTTTATAGCCTCCGAAAACCTATACAGGATCACTATAATTCAGAACTGACTTCACGGTACACAACAACAAAAATCCAACATCAGTACCCTCTGTAGTCTGTGTTGGGTGCTGTCTAATTTGCTTCACAGTGTTTGTAAAATAGTAAGAGAGAGTATTTTTAATCCTACAAACTACCCAAACTCCTCTCACAACTACTAAGGGAAGATCTTGGCATAGAGTAGAAAATCTCTCTCATTTTTGTAGCTAGTAATTTAAAAGATACCTGAACAGAAATGTCAAAAACACACTTGTTGTTGTTGTTGTCAGGTGCCATCAAGTTGGAACCGACTGATAGCGACCCCATGCACAGCAGAACGAAACAATGCCCAATCCTGGGCCAACCTTACTACTGCTGCCACACTTGATGCCATCAATGATGCCACCTGGCCAATCCATCTTTTTCTCTGACCCTCCACCTTACCCAGCATGACATCCTTCTCTAGCAACTGTTTCCTCCGGACAATATGTCCAAAGCATGAGAGACGAAGCTTAGTCATCCTGGCCTCCAAGGAGCACTCTGGCTGCACTTCTTCCAAAACAGATCT
>NW_006408714.1:2595482-2600483 GCF_000296735.1 Chrysochloris asiatica
ACCGACTCGATTGCACCTAACAACAACAACAATGAATGCAAAAGGCAACAAAGGGCTCAAACATAACAACAATTGTGAGGATAGTACAGGAATGGGCAGTGGTTAATTCTGTTGTGTGCAAGGTAACTATGGGTCACAGCAAAATCTAAAGCACCTAACAACAGCACCAACATTGAATACAGGTATTGAGCATTTTTACCATGTGCTTTTTAGTGGTTTTCATATGTATATTCTTTGACTCTAAAATTTTAAAAATTTATCTTTTATCATTGAATTGAAAGAGTTTTGTTGTTGTTATTTATGCTGAATTGTTGTAGTTGTTAGGTGCCATCGAGTTGGTATGGACTCATAGCGACCTCTATGCACAACAGAATGACACATATGATTTGAAGTATTTCCTCCCATTCTTCAGGTGGCTTCTTCTCACTTACTTGCTATTGTTTTTTGAAACAAACAAACAGAAAAAAGAAAATTAAGTATGGTCTTTAATATTGATGATGTCCAATTTATTTCTGATTTTTTTTTTGTCAGTGACAAACCATTGGCTAGCACAATTGTCATGAATATTTACTCCTGTTTTTTTTCTAAGATCTTTAGTTTTAACATGCTTTTAAATTTATGATCCATTTTCAGTTAATTTGTATATATGGTATGAGATAGGGATCCAACGTTATTCTTCTGCATACAAATATCTAGTTATATTGGCACTTTTCCTTGCCCAATGTATTGCTTGGCCAATTGTGCTGAAGTCATTTAACGAGATTTTTTTTTGTTTTTTTTACTGCATTTTCATAGTCAGTGTCTAATAGTATCCAGATGACAGATATAGAAGGCTTTTAAAAATTATAACATACTATTAAAATGAAATGGGAGCACTAAGAAGGCTTTATTTTAGCCTAAATAATCATCATTGAGCAGTAGCTATAATTATTGTCTGACTCTTCTCAACTACATTCCATAATTAATATTCCTTCTTAATCTCCAAAGCTGAACTTGTGGCCCAAACAAGAAGTACAATTCCTTGTCTGGGAACAAAAGTGAAATCAGCTAACACAAGTGGTTGAAATGGTCACTATGTTCACTCTAACTACTGATATAACCATCTTAACTACCAAAATGGAAACACAATACAAATATGCCTGATATGAAGTTCTGTGATCTTGATTTTCTTCCTCCTTTAAAGCCCAGGCTGCCCTCCACTTAGCAAGGCATATCTGGAAGATCCCAGCTTCCCTGACCTCCTGTCCACTAATATTCAACAAATGCCTTATTCTTTGCTGTGATCTTGTCCTGCGTATAGGCTGTGTCAGTGACAGGTGATCTTATGGTTACCAAAATGGCAGTTATCATTATAAGGTTCACCAGACAATATCCTGTGATAGACAAACAGTGAACTGTCTGATTCAACAACAAAAGGTTTGCTTTTGCAATATTGGAAATTAAGAGTTAAGAAGATCAAGCTTCTTATCAATTTTTCAAAGATAAGGAACAATCCATTGTTTCAGGTGACAGAAGGTGAATCAAAACTCCTTACTGAAGCTTCAGTGTTGCTATGCAATCTCTGCTTCATTAGCAATCCTGGTTAGTATGAGCAAATGTAACTGACCTGGAAAAAGTGGAGTCTGCTATAAGAATTCTTATATGGGGTTGTTTCATGGTGAGAAAGAACATTATAATTACTGAATCCCTGCTGTAAACAAGCTTTCCTGACTGAGAAAAACCAGATGATAACTCAGTCAGCAGTCTATCCAGGAGAGTGGGGTGTTTTTTTCAGTCTAGGCTGAATGTCAAATCTGATCTCAGTGAATCATGATGAGCTACCACCTTAAGGCAGAGGAGACGATTCCCAGGTTTCCATCATAGAAAATGATCTCACTTCCATTTTTGTTTATCTGAAGCATGGTACACAAATGATTGTCAGGACTTCTAAATTCAAGATCCACAGTTCAAACCCATCAGTGACTCTCAGAAACCCTATACAGGCTTACTGTAATTTGGAACTGACTTGATGGCACATAATAGCAACAACAAATAACATATATTTAAAATCACTAACATATTTTGAGTTTATTTTCTTCAAATCATTTACAGTTAAATCAGCATATTCTTTTAATCCCAATATCTTTGTTCTTGAAAGACCCTGCCTTCCTTTTTTTTTTTTTTTTTGTAATCAAAAATTACCTATTACTTATTTTTCAAATGCCCTGTGATAATTAAGATTTTGTATCAACTTGGCTGAATCAGTATTCTTAGTGGTTTAGCAGTTAAGATGTATAATAATCTCCATAATGAAATCTAATATAATGTAGCCACCCCCATGATGTGATCGGATATGATCAGCCCTGATCTGCTGTAATGATCCTGTCTGCTGTAAATACTCACCACTGATGTTAATGAGGTCAGATTCAGTTTACAGGACTAGGTTATATCTTAAGTCAGTCCCTTTGAGGTATAAAAGAGATTAAAGAAACAAGCAAAGCTGAGAAGGACAACTACCACCAAGGAAGAAAAGTCAAGTGTGGAGTGTGTTCCTTCGACCCAAGTTTCCTGCACTTGATCCAGGGACCCAGGGAAAGATTGATCATCAGATAATGGAAATCTCAAGGAATGTTGGGCCTATTAATGCTAAAAGGAGACAATGACCCTTCTCCAGAATTTGGACTTTCAGGTTCATGAACTGTAAAAGAGTAAATTTCTGTTTGCTAAAGCCATTCATTTGTGGTATTTCTGTTAGCAGCACTAGATAATTAATACATGTCCTAAACTCCTATTGTGTTCAAGCACCATTTTAGCGGAATGGGATGAGATGGGTGCTAAATTGTAATGGTGAAAAACAGAGTTCAGAAAAATAAAAATGTTCAAACAAAACTAATACATTCAATTAAAAAAGTGCATGTATAGAAACTGATTTGGGGTAGAATCTATTCTTTTTAACTCAATTTCCTCCTCTCCATGAAGGCTTCTAATATTATTTTAGTCTTCAATGAGTGAGCATTGTTTTCTTTGAATTCTAATAGCCTATATAGATACTTATCAAGTTCAAAGTACATGTGAAGATCATTAAAGAAGAGGGGTGAGTGATCATGAGTGAACACAAAATAATTGAGAGAGGTGTGTGATGATTAGAAGCAGTAATAGGTAATTGCTTATGAACACCAGGGTTGTTGTTTTTTGTTGTTGTTTTTATGTTTTTTAATTAAAATAAGATACATAAAAGATAACCCAACTATGGAAGCTAATACTGAGGTATTTTGGAAGATTTACCTATTCTTTATATATTATTATTGTTGTTACTTGTTTGATCCTCCACCAAATGGTTCCAGACCACCACCAGTCAAATCACACCTTATCCTACTTTGCCTAGGACTATCTTTTCACTTTAAGGCCTAAATTGTCCACAAATATTATTACTCAGAAGGCAAGGATGTAGTAATATTTTCTAACTCTGTATGAGTCTTTAAAGTTCTTTGTATTTGGCAACAGCTCTTTTATTTTCCAAATGTTCCTGCCAAGACAGTCAACATAGGCAGATATACTAAGAAAAGTGACATTATTTTACATCCTATTTTCTCTAGGTGCAATGATAACAGCTGCTTAGAAACTTTTTCCCACAGTGAAAAAGAAGAACAACTTTGTCCAGCAAGTTACTTAGGTTGCCTTGGAAACAATTGTGCTGCCTGAAAGGAAGAGTTTTATCTTTAAGCACAGATAGCATCTCTCAATATAGTGGTTATAATTTATCAGAAAGAAGTAAAGCAAAAAAAAAAAAAAAAAAATCTATTTTTCATTCTAGAGACGGAACAAGACTTGGATAACAAAATTCAGCTTTATGAAGACAGGAAGGATGCTTCTCTAACTAAGGACAGGCTCCTAACAAGATGCTCAACAGTTATCTCTGAAGGAGTCCACAGAGAGTTCACTGAAGCCAATTTATATACAGGGTATATGGAAAGTTGTTTTCCTTTGTGGACACATTATTAACAGAGGTAATAATTTTTGTCATTGTGTGCCAGGCACACTGTGATGAGGTGAATGGGATGAAAATTACAAGTCTTTTCTCCAGAAAAATAAAAAATAAAAAAGATATGTATACCTACACACAAGGAACTATATAAAACTTAAAAGATTTTATGAGATTACCTAAATTCCCTCCATGGATGTTGTGTTCAGAATATATGAATTAACGCATACACCGATTATAAGCCATCATAACATACTGGCACTAAATCAGGTTCTAACAAGGGAATCTAAATGGCTTAAGATCAGGAAAGGGTATGCCAGAGTTATATCCCTTTGCCACACTTCCTCAATGTGTACACAGAGAAAATAATCTGAGAAGCTGGACTATATGAGGAAGTACAGGGCATCAGTATTGGACCAAGGGTCATTAACAGCCTGTGGTATGCAAATGACACAACCTTTCTTGCTGAAAGTGAACAAGACTTAAAATACTTACTGAAGAAGATCAAAGTTTACAGTCTTGTATGGGTTACAACTCATTGTAAAGAAAACAAAAATTCTGACAAATGAAACAATAAGGAACATCTTGATAAATGGAAACAAGAAAGAAGCTGTGGAGGCTTTAATTTTCCTTGGATTCTCAATGAAACCCATATAGCAGCAGTCAGGAAATCAAAGGATGTATTACATTAGGCAAATCTTTTGCAAAAGACCTCTTCAAAATTAAAAAAAACAAACAAACAATGATGCCATTTTTATATTAAGTGTACCTGACTCAAGCTATGGTGTTTTCAGTCACCACACATGGACATGAAAGCTGGATTCTGAATAAGGAACACCTAAAATGAATTGATAAATTTGAATTATGGTGTTGACTTAGAATACTGATATACTATGGACTTGCAGAAGAATAGTGGTCATTTTAGGAAAGATGACATCAAGAACATCATACATGAAGAAAGCAAAAAGTCATTGAGAAGACAAGAAAGAATGAAAAGGTCAAAATGGATGTCAGAAGAGACACTGCAACTTGTTCTCCAG
>NW_006408714.1:2600583-2606338 GCF_000296735.1 Chrysochloris asiatica
CTCTTCACTTTCAGCAAGCAAGGTTGTATCATCTGCATATCGCAGGTTGTTAATGAGTCTTCCTCCAATCCTGACACCACGTTTTTCTTCAAAAACACATAGATAATATTTATCCCTTGAGGAAACTCTGGGATGATTCCCTGCCCTCTTTCAATACTTTCCTGTTTTCCTACTCTTCCATTTTGCTGAGCACATCTAGGAAATAGCGTTATCTAGTAAAGTTCTTTATAACCTCCTAATCTGCCTGGTGTGACACTGTAGGATAAGTGCTGGAATGCTAACCATATGGTTGGTAGTTCAAACCCACCAAATGATCCTTGGAAACCCTATACAGGGTCGCTTTGAGTTGGAACCATCTCCAGGGCACACAAAAACAGCAACAACAATCTGCCTTTGGCAAGGATAGGTTATTCTGCTTGAGATGAGTACACAGGTAGAGTTGGTGACAAAAAGGTGCAAGGAACTATGGACAGTTACAAGGAACAAGTATTACTACAGCGTAAAACCAGGACGTCAAACTGGTTCATTTTTATAGATTCCCAGGTGATTCTTATGTATACATAAATACCTTACAAAATGTAGAATCTGATTCAGTATATCTAGAGTAGAAATATACATCCTCAGCAGGGAGTTGAACTAAAATGAACTAGTCTGAATCCCTGTCTAACACACTTTATGTTGTTGTTAAGTGCCATCAAGTTGGTTCCAACTCATAGTAACTCTGTAAAGGGTTTATGAGGAGCAACTCCTGAGTTTGAACTGCTGACCTTGCAGTTCAAACGGACCTTGAAATTGAATGTTTATCCTACAGCACCACACCAGGACTCTAAAACCTTTAGGGGGAGGGTTTAATTCATCTTAATATCACTGTACCTGCCTCCAAAGCATGTGCTTATCATGGCACAGCATTTGTAGCATTCCACTTCAGAAACTTTTGTTTTGTGTAAATTGAGATGCAAATGTCAGAGATGTAGGAAGTTTGTAGCTAGAAAAATTTTGTTCTTGAGATGGTGGACAAGGTTTATGAAAGTCACAGGGATGTTGGTCTTGCATCTTTTTTCAGAGAGTGGGACTCTAATTGAGTCCATTAGAATCACCTGGTTCTTGTGACTCCAGCTACTTCATCTAGCTCCATTGGTGCATTTGGATATTGAAAACTAAGAAGCCAGTTTTACATTTAGGAAAGAACCCCTAGGTGATTCATTTGTACCTTACTTTGACAATTACTTATCTAAATAAGTAGGGAAACAGACCTTGCCCTTCCCTCTTTTAAATGTTTGTGTGAAAACAACTTTTGAAGCATAAAAATAAATTTACTTTTCCCTGAAATCTTTCAGGTCTGAGAACTTTCCAAAGTTCCTTCACAAACAAGCCCCATGAGAATTATAAGCTGGGGGACCGTATGCCATATGTCCACAAGAGCATTTCAAGTCACCATTAGAGTGAAGCAATGCTGTCAAACATAATTAGAGGAATTTTCATTCAGTATTCACATCTAATGTAAGCTTAAACTTCAGTAGCAAGGGAAGGTCAACTGTGGACCAGGTACAGAAATAAGACGAATATCAAAACTTGATTGACAGAGAGACAGCTAGAAGTAGATGAGAAGGAAGAGGAGGGGAGCACAGGGCAATGTTGAAGAGAAGAGGGAAGGAGACAAGCAGCTGTTACAATGAAATGTATTCACAAAAACTACTGTTTTGTTGTTTTGTTTTATTCATTCTTCCCTAAGAAGCAATACAGTAAAACCTGAGAATAGTCATTAACCCAAATCAGAGCACAAGTGAAAATTCCACTTGGTACATTCCTGGTGACTCCAAATCTAAACTCTCTGGAGTCTCCTTTTAACCAAAAATAAGACTGCAAATGGTTACTATTGCCTCATAAAAAGAATGCTTCCTCGTTCCTTTTATGTAAAGTATATTTGTTTATTAATTTATCCTCTTGAATAAAAAGAAGAAAGATGATGGTCCATAATTTATATTCAGTAAGTTAATTGGGTTGCCTGCTAACTCTTCAAAAAGCCTTTTTGAAGCCAAGTTACATTGTTCAGCTTTTGTCTGTTCACGGCTTTCCTGAAGAACAGGATGTAAGGCTGGAATTGGTGCCATTTTCAGTACCTGTATTCCTGAGAATGGCCTCAAGTCTATCTCCAGATTCTTCTCTCACCAAACTTCAGGTCTGCAACCTCTAATTTTGATTAAGCTCAGCATTTTTTTGTGATTGTATGTCTGACATGCCATTTTCTCATCTTCTATATTTCTTTACTGCTTGAAATTTTCATGAATTTGCCACATCTGGTGAAAAACATCACCACTTCTGTGAAGCTTTCCTGGATATGCAAGGACCTAAAAAACTTTATTTTTACCATTCTATCTATTATATTTACCAATAATTCTATTTACTCATAGCATTCTTATATATTTTAGGGTGGAAGACTACTTTCTTTTTGCTGTACTCTTCCCTGTATATAGTAATTTTTGCATAAAGTAGTAGTCCGTAAGAATTTTCTACCACATGTCCCCTTTCAAATAGATTTGCTATTTGACAGTGAAAAAATGTAATTTTTATATGTGTTACTAAATGGGTCATTAAATCTGGCAGATACTACTTTACTTCTTTAAGAAACTTGTGAACAGTTTCCCCCTAGAGCATCTTACTTCAGCTGATTGTCATGGCCAATAGAATATTAGCATAGTCACTGTGACAGCAATGAAAAATACAACTAACTTTCTTCCACAGTGGGGCAGTTAGAAAATTACCCCATGAAATTATTCAGTTCTATTTGTGACCCAGGTGCTATGATGAGCTTATCAGTTAGTCTTTGAGGAAAACTGGGAAAGGAAAGCAGATTAAGAAACGTTTATGGCAATGTGTGAAGAAGATTAGGGACAATTGGAAAAGGTAATGATTCACAGAGCCAAGGGAGTCATTTCAACATGTATGATTGCCTTAGAGCCTGAATTCTAGGGGCACTTAGCTTGCCGAAAACTGTAGCCAGAACCTTGACTCCATCTTAAACCTGACTTAAGTTCAGATGCCAACTTAAATATTTCCCATTTTTTGACAGTTGAAATGCACAAGTCACTTAAACAATTTTAGGAGAGCAAGGTGAGGCATTTTATACTCAGGAAGTAAATATTGACTGGTATGCACACAAGAGTCCTGGTGTGGTGCTATAGGGCAAGCACTGTTCTACTAACTCAAGGTTGATGGTTCAAACCTCAAAGCCCTACTTGTAAACCCTATAGAGGACTGCTGTAAGCTGAAACCAACTCTTTACTTCCCAACAACCCACAAAGAACTAAGAAAACTGACCTGTTCTTGACAAAGGCATGTTGATAAAAAGCTATTATCTTTTTTCCCTTCTTTCCTTTCATTAACCTGTTGAATAGGTGAAGAATCTCCTGACGCATGTTACTGCAAACTTGTATCAGTGATTTATTGAAAAACAATCATGATAATTCAATGATTTTTAGCATATTTATGGAAGGATAGATTCTTTATTAATTTTTAACTTTTTTATATACTGTTGATTTTGCAATGCCCTCTGGACTCTGACAGAAGAACACTGCTTTGAATGGCATGTCCATTTGATAAGTGAAAGAAACTACTTAACACTAATTACACTTTGATGCATATCTCAGAAAAAATCTTTTATCACTGTAGTAATTTTATGATAATTTTCTTCTAGGATATGTCAAGGATATTTAGTGTTAATTGGTGAAAACTTCACCTAGATATAATACCATGATGGTTCTCTATCTAGGAATTCACTGGTGAACCCCACCTAGGAATTGACTGACCTTGTGAATGTCGAGTTACATTTTATGGGGAGCTAAAAGACAGGACTTCCTTCTCTAAAACTAGTACCTGTCAGGTCTCCATGTTTGCTAGGACAGGACAGTGCTGCCCTTAGATTACCCAGTGAACAGTCATCAGAAGGACATCTGATTGATGATACACCCACACACCTGGCACTATTCATCAGTCATCCTGCCCAGAAGGCTCAGCAGCTGAACCGCCTTATTTGTGCTTCTTGTTATGTGCCTGTATAGGGTTTCAGAGGAGCAGATGGGGGCTTTGAACTGCTGATTTTGTGGTTACTAGTCCAGTGCTTATCCTATAGCGTCATACTAAGGGAAGGAAATTCCTTCTAGACCTCAAACAAGGTCCTCTTCAAAATTTCCCCTTACCTTTTGTTGAGAAGCTTATAGATTTCAGGTTATTAGGCCTGCTTGTTCTTTGTGTGGACAATAAACTCACTTTCTGTTTCATTAGAAAACTGTGTCGGCCTTATATGAATCAGCTAACAATACAGGACAAGGACCTGGAAACGTTTTTTAACATTAGGAATTACTTGTTAAAGAGCAAGCTAAGTGAAAAGCAAAGGAGAATGAGTGACTGTGGGGGATTGACTATCTAATTTTAGAATTTTAAAAAAATCATTCCCAATAAATATCTGCACATATTATCATTCAATCTCCATTCCTCCTTATCCTCAGCCCTTGGAGACTCCTAATTTACTTTATGCCTCTATGGATCTGCCTGTTTTGGAGCTTTCATACAAATAGAATTATGTCATGTGTATTCTGTTATAACTAGTTTATTTCACTTATTCTGATTTGAAGAGTCACTTATACTGTAGCCTGACAGACATGTGGACTGTTTCTACATTTTGTTATTATGAATAATATCAGTACTTCATCCATTCTTACTATTGAATAATAGTATTCCACTTAATGGATGTAGAGCATTTCATTTATCCATTCATCAACTGACAGTCATGTGGACTGTTTCTACACTTTGTTATTATGAATAATATTGTTATGAATAGTCATGTATAAGTTTTGTTGTAAACATTGTTGTTCATTTCTCTTGAGTATATAAGTAGGAATGAATTTGTAGGGTCTCATAATCTATATTTAAAGAGCCCTGGACTATGATGAGGTGGGCTGCTAATCGCAAGGTCAATAGTTGAAATCTACCTGTGGCTCTGGAGAAGAAAGTTTAGGCTTTCTGCTCCCGTTAAGATTTACAGCCTCAAAAACCCTATGGGGATTGCTATGAGTCATGAGTCGGAACCTACTTGGTGGTATACCACCATCACCACCCTCATTATTCATGTTTAACATTATGTGGAACTGTCAAACTGTTATGTAAAGTGGTTGTGCCATTAACATTCTAACCAGCAATAAATGAGTATTCCAAAGTGATATTATTGTATGGTGAGGAAGAATATTAGAGATACTGAATTACTGTGGCAAACAAGTAAACTTAAAATAAAAATCACAGAGGATAACTGGGTCAACAGTCTATCAAGGACAATGGAATGCTGCTTTTCGGTGCAAGCTGAATTTAAAACAATGAGCTACCACAATAAGACAGAGGATAATTTTCTTATATCCCCAAGCTGAAAACTCTCCTTTTCACATTAATCTGATAATGGATGTGAAGTAGTATCTCCAGGTAGTTTGATTTGCATTTCCCTCTTTAGACAGCATTGGACCTCACCAGATGGAATACATAGAAATCCAATTGACTACATCTGTGGAAAGAGACGATGGAAAAGCTCCATGTTATCAGCCAAAACAAGGCCAGGGGCAGACTGTGGAACAGACCATCAATTACTGATATGCAAATTCAAACTGAAGTTGAAGAAAATGAAAACAAGTCCACGAGAGCCAAAATATGACCTTGAATATATACCACCTGAATTTAGAGATCATTTGAAGAACAGATTTGATACATGAAA
>NW_006408714.1:2606438-2607263 GCF_000296735.1 Chrysochloris asiatica
CTGAAGGAGGAAGTCCAAGGTGCATTGAAGGAATTGGCAAAGAACAAGGTACCAGGAATTGATGGAATACAAATTGAAATCTTTCAAGAAAGTGAGGTGGCACTGAAGGCACTCACTCATCTCTGCCAAGAAATTTGGAGGACAACTATCTGGCCGACTGATTGGAAGAGATCCATATTTGTCCCCATTCCAAAGAGAGGTGACCCAACGGAATGCGGAAATCATTGGACAATCTCTTTGATAGCCCATGCAAGTAAAATTTTACTAAAGGTAATACAGAAGCGGCTACAATCATACATTGACAGAGGGTTTCCAGAGGTTTGAGCTGGATTCAGAAAAGGATGTGGAACGAGGGATATCATTGCTGGTGTCCAATGGATCTTGACTGAAAGCAAAGAATACCAGAAAAATATTTACCTGTGCTTTATTGACTACGCAAAGGCTTTCAGTTGTGTGAATCATGATAAGCGATGGACAACATTGTGAAGTATGAGTATTCCAGAACACTTAATTGTGCTCATGAGGAATCTGTACTTAGACCAAGAAGTAGTTGTTTGAACAGAACATGGGAACACTAAATGGTTTAAAATTAAAAAAGGTGTGCAACAAGGTTGTATTCTTTCACCATACTTATTCAACCTGTATGCTGAGCAAATAATCCGAGAAGCAGCGTTACATGAAGAAAAACATGGCGTCAGGTTTGGAGAAAGACTCTTTAACAACCTGTGTTATGCAGATGATACAACCTTGCTTGCTGAAAGTGAAGAGGACTTAGAACATTTGCTGATGAAGATCAAAGAGCACAGCCTTCGGTATGGATTACAT
>NW_006408714.1:2608032-2609883 GCF_000296735.1 Chrysochloris asiatica
GACCAGGCATAAAAAAGGAAGAACAACATGGAAATGATTGACACTGGCTACAACATCCAACTCCAGCAGAGGAAGGATTATGAAAATGGCACACAACCAGGAAGTGTTTTATTTTGTTGTATATATGGTCATTATGAGTTTTATTTTGTTGTATATATGGTCATTATGAGTTGGAAGATGTCATTGTCATTATAGATGTCAATGACATCTAACTACAACAATAATAAAATTAGGTTATAGGAGTTCCTCAGTGTCACAAACGGTTAAATGCTCCACTACTACCTAAATGTTGTTGGTTCACATCCACCCAGAGATGACATGGAAGGCAGGCCTTGGGATCTGTTTCCAAAAGATCACAGCCTGGCATGCCTATGAAGCAAGTCTACTCTGTACAAATGTTGTTACCATGGGTTGGAATACATTCAATCACCATCATGACCACCACACCAAATCAGGTTATATGAAGACCTTCTAAGTATTTCAGGGATTTTTGCTTTAAAACACCAAGAATTTTGTTGATGAGGTGAACAGGGTGAGGATAGGTAGCTGTTGTTGTTGTTGTTAATTGCCATTGAGTCGTTTCTGACCTATAGCAATGCTGTATAGGGTTTCCAAGAAGCGACTGAAGAGCTTGAACCACCCACTTTGAAAGCAGTCCAACACATTAGTCCACAGTGCCATGTCAGAACTCCATATGTAGCTGAGAACGTGCTAAATGACTTTAAATAATGAAAGGACTATTTTGGGGAATGGCATAGGGAATCATATCCTTAATGGTGGTTAAGGTGATAAAATAATTATAGTTCATATTTATCAAGTACTTTAACTGTGTCAGCACTTTTTTAACTATCTTATATGTATTCACATTGATTTAACATTCACAATTTTATTATGTAGATCCAATAGGCACAGAAAGGAAAAGGCACTTGTCCAAGAATATACACCAGGAAGGGAGAACTATAAAGATTTCAATGAGAACAATTTAACTTACAGAAACCAACTATCATCCTGCAATTTTGTAGTATATATCTAAATTTTATTAGTTCTGCTCTTTATTATTTTCTGATTCTAGGGGTATGATTTGCTATTATATTTCTAGCTTCAAAAAATGACCATGTAGGTAATTACTACTATAGTAAGTCAAAAGCATTGCTATAAAATTATTGAAATTTTTATTTAACAAAATAAAAAACAAAGTAGTTTTTTCTCAGTATACCCTTCAAGTAGGTCTTTATACTTCTAAAGGTAGTATTTCTATTTACTTAACCCTTCCTGGAAGAATTCTGCACTCTGATTTACATCATGTCAAATGACAGTTTAGGAGTCCATGAGGGATTCAAATCATATTCCTTTCATTTTCTTTGAGTTTGAGTAATCAAAATAAATTTGAAGGGGCAAGATCAAGAAAGTTGGGTGGATGAGGTAAGTTTTTTCCAATGAAATTCTCCTAGGACAGCCCCTGTTGCCATCAAAGAATGAACAGATGCACTTTCATTATGGAAAAAAAAAATAATAATAAAATAACACACTTTTCTTGGCCTTTCTCTCATCAATGCATTTTTCACTTTTCTTAAAATTCCTTCCTAATACTCCCCTGTGAATGTTATCTGTCCTTTGAGAAAATCTATCAAGATCATCCCTTTGGGATCTCAAACACAATTGCCATAACCTTATGAGCTTACGTCTCTGTGTTGAATTTAACTGGAATCCCAGTGTAGCACTGTAGGATATGCACTGGGATACCAACCACAAGGTCAGTGGTTCAAACTACCAGTCATTCCTTGGAAACTTCCTACAGGGTCACTATGAGTTAGAATGAACTCAGTGGCACTTAACAACAACAACAACAAC
>NW_006408714.1:2610426-2623179 GCF_000296735.1 Chrysochloris asiatica
TTTTTCCCTGTACTGGTTAGGTATTTTAGGACAATGTTAATGGAATACTTCCTATAGTTAATCATAAATTATGGTGTGTGCTCTAAGGTGCAAGTAAAAGCATTATATCTGATTAAATTATTCCCATCTAATCCTAGTTTAAATTCATTTTTAATCAAAACAAATTAGTATTTAAGCTAGCAAATATTTTTCTGTATCTTTGAACAAGATTGTTATTTTTTTTTTCTTTTTGATTTTTCAGTATTGTTTACAACATCAGTGCATCTTTAAATACTTAACAGGTGTTGCTCATCATGCATTATGATTTTATAAGTGTTAGGTTTCATTTGTAAATATTTTGTTAATAACTTTTACAAATATGCTCAGAAGATGGATCAGTCTGTAATTTTCTTTTTTTCAAAATGTCATGTTTTCATAGCATAATTATGTTAAAATTGGGGAAAGTTCAGCCGTTACTATATTCTAATTACTTGTATTAAATAAAGGATATCTGTTAATAAGCTTGGGTAAAACTTACTTCAAAAATCAAAGTGATCTTGTATTTTCTCCGTGGGAAGATTTTTAAATAACCACTAGCTTCTTTCACAGTTAAAAGAAACTTCAACAATTTTTCAATTGGTTTTGTTAATGAAAGTACCCAGATACTACTTATGTATGTTTTAAAATATAATATCATATAACATGAAAAATTATCGTATATATTCAATACCTCTTGATATATATAGTTATACCCTCCCTTGGTTTTCTAATATGTACACACACACACACACATATATATATTGTCATTTGTTGCTTGACAAATGAAATACTCTAGAGAATATTTCACTAGACCTTTGAATTTGTTGACCTCCATATTTTCCATGTTTTACTTTACTAAAATATTTTCTCTTTTATATATACTTGCTGTTGTTGTTGTTGAGTACCATGGAGTCGGTTCTGACTCATAGTGACCCTGCCCAGGGTTTCCAAGGCTGTAAATCTTTATGAGAGCAGAATGCTTCATCTGTCTCCTGCAGAACTACTGGTAGCTTCGAACTGCCGACCATGAGGTTAGCAGCCCGATTCGTAACCACTATGCTACCAGAGCTTACTACAGATAATCTCTGAGTTTGTTTTGGTTTTCCTTCTTCTAATTTTCTTAGTTTAATGTTTGGCTTAGTAATATTTTAGCTATTCTGAATATAAAACTTTAAATTAGTCTTTTACTAAATTACTGTTATTTAATATTCTAGAAATTTTGGTGTAGTATACTCACTTTATTTCACTTTAATATTTTAAAAAATTATTTTGGCTTCTTCATTGAGCTGCTTTGATATATTAATTTATGTTACCTCACAGTTTGTCAGTCTGTCATACTGTGATGCCTTGCATGTTGCTGTGACGCTGAAGTCTATACCACTGGTGTTTCAAATACCAGATTGGTCACCCATGGACAGATTTCAGAAGAGCTTCCAAATTAAAAACAGACTAGGAAAAGGAACTAGATGGTAAGTTCTGAGAGATTAACTCTGAAACCTTATGTATAGCAGCGAAACACTGTCAATTATAGTGCTGGGAGATAAATCATTATGTTGGATGGCACTCAAAATGCAACTGAGGAAGAATTGTTTCTTCATAGTAGTGTTGACCTTAATTATGTGGATGGAACAAAGCTTTCGTGACCTTCATTTGCTGATGATTCATGAAACAAAATTAGAAGAAAAAAGTATAAACATTTATTCATACTCATAATATGAATGTATGTAGTATCTAGGAAAATTCAAGTTGTCAAACTGAAATGGAACACATAAAGATCAATGTCCTAGACATTAATGAGCTGAAATGGACAAGTCACCATTTTGAATATCCTACAAGATTAAATTTGTCATATTTTATTCTTCCAACAATGACAAATTCAAGAGGAATTGTGCCACCATTCATCATCTAAAAGAGCATTTCAATGTCTGTCTTGAAATGCAGTGCTGTCTGTAATAGGAAAAAATAAACATGCATACAAGACCAGTTTATTCAACCAGTGTTTAAATTTACGTACCAACCCCAAAGCCAATCATGAAATAACTGAAGAATTTTATCAACTTCTTTAGTCTGAAATTGATTTTTAAAAATGCAATCAAATGCATTGATAATTATTGGTGATTGGAATGCAAAAGTTGGAAACAAAGAGAAAGGGTTGCTATTTTGAAAATATGGCATTGGTGCTAGAAATGATTAATGATACAATTCTGTAAGACCAATGACTTCTTCATTGCAAATACATTTTCCAACAACATGAACTGTGACTATACATATGTATCTCATCAAATGGAATACACAGGAATCAAACTGATTACATCTGTGATATAAGATGATGCAGAAGCTCAATACCATCAGCCAAAAAAGAGCAGGGACTGACTATCAAACAGACATCAATTGATCATATGCGAGTTCCAGCTAAAGATGAAGAAAATTAAAACAAGTCTGTGAGAGGCAAAATGTGACCTTGAGTATATCCAACCTCAATTTAGAGATCATCTCAAGAATGGATTTTATGCACTGGACACTTAGGACTAAAGACTAGCATACTGGTGGGATGACATCAAGAACATCATACATGAAGAAAGAAAAAGTTCATTAAAAAGCCAGGAAATAAAGAAAAGACTAAGATGTATGTCAGAAGGGACTGAAACTTGCATTTGATGTAGAGTAGTAAATTGAAGAAATGATGAAGTAAAAGAGCTGAACAAAATTTTTCGAAGGACAGCTCAAGAAGAAAAAGAAAAGTATTATATCAAAATGTTTATAGACCTGGAGTTAGAAAACCTAAAGGGAAGAACACTCTCAGTATTTCTCAAGTTGAAAGAATTGAAGAAAATAACTCAAGCCATGAGTTAGAATATTGATGATTTTATGGGCAAGAACTTGAACAATACAGAAAGCATCCAAATAAGGTGGAAGGAATACATAGGATCACTGTACTTAAAAAACTGGTATGTTCAACCCTTTTAGCATGTATTTGCATTTTTATTGGCAATACTCTAGGTGTCCCTAATGCATACATCATTCTATTTATGTTTACTATAATGTGCAGTTGGGTTTGGTTGTACTATTGTTGTTGTCATTGTGAGGTGCTGTTGAGTCAGTTCCAACTCACAGCAACCCCTTGCACAATAGAATGAATCACTGACCAGTCTTGAACCATCCTCACAGCTCTTGCTCTGCTTGAGCTCACTGCTGCTGTCACTGTGCCAATGGAGCCTACTGGGGGTCCTCCTCCTCTTCAGAAGAGACTCCGCATTACTATGCTAATATGTAATTTGCATGCAGTAAAGTATTAGGGGCTCCTGATTAGAGAACTGCTGAGTCCTGAGTTCTCTTTTGATCCTGAATTGTACCCTGTTCATGTCCCTTATAAACCCCATAATCCTGAATACTGTTGTGAGTTCTCTGTAGCCTTTGCAATGGGTTGTCACACCCAGAGTGCTGAGGGAGGAATGGTAGGTGTCAGATAAATTAGGTACAGAAGGTTGGAGAGTAGACACATATCCGATCTCTGCTTCAAAGGAATTGGCCTTGGACTGATTTCTGATTTGAAACTCTTCCCCCCTTGAGAAATCAGAGTATGTTAGACATGACTCCCACATGGTTTTTACAAGATCCAATAATAAAAAATCTCTGGGTAAGAGGCCTGGATGTAAGTATTTTTTTAAGCTCCCATGATGATTCTCTTATCAGCCAGAACTAAAATCCACCAATGTAAATTATCTTATCCAGAGATTTACCATCTACAAAAGGGAACCATAAATTTGCAAATTGTTAAGATCGTTTTTATGTCTCATATAGTATGATTCTTTAGGTCCTTAGAGAAGCATTTAAAATTGAACTAAGTTCATAAAAAAGGGAGCGTTTTCTTTCAGAGAACCATTGATACCTTGCAAATCATTCCCAAATGAAACTGTGCCCATCTTGAGTGTGTTCTTGTTATAGAAAATGCTGTTATTTATCCTGAAATGGGATCAATGGTACTTTGTTTTAAGCCTAAGGATGCGCGAAGTGTACATAATACCCAAAAGAAAATTTGAATTAAACAATAATGGAGGATATTGAGTTTAAAAACATCAAGGTAAGACTACAGACCCTGGGCTCTGTCTTTGCAGCTTAATGATTGCTGTTTTTGAAAGCACTCATTTTGTTTTGTTTACCACACAAATGTAAGGTTCTGTTACAGGAAATGAAGAAGTTATTGTATTCTTCATCAATTTATTGGAATTCTTAATGAGGGAAAAGCGAATGTCTATTCCTCTCATTGTATGGCAAAATAGGACAGGACCTATGCATTAAAATCTCTGTGCTAATAATTAATAGAGAATCTAAATAGGGTAGTGCATATGCAGAAATATCCTAATTATACCACAAGGCTATGATATGTGTATTGATAGCAAATATTCAATTTTATTTTCAGTTATATTCTGACTAACTTGGAAGCATTTTCTCTACTCCTCTGGATCTTTAAAGTTCCGGCAAGAACAAACAGAGGCACTATAATTTGAAAACCCCTAGGGTATAAAACATCTTAAGTTCTTTGTTTGCTTCTAAAAATTAATGTTCTTTGAAAGGAATTGCATTTTAACTGTAAGATATGTATGTGAAGATAAGTCATCAGGCTGTCTTCCAGAACATTTAAAATGATCATTTAGCAGTGACGTAGGATTCCATGAAAATAAAAGCCTGAGGATTTTTTTTTTTTTTCTCTTCATCAATATTGAATTGTATTATATTGCTAAATTCAGGAGCATCTGCAATTTGAGATATTAATGATTTGGAACTTCACTTGGTTATGTTTAGCGCCATTTTTCAAAGTGCTTCAGTCTTAACAGCCTAGAAAGTTTAGTGTCTCTAAAAATAGATGTTTTCTAAATAAAACATAAAAAATAAAATAGAATATTTAATCCACTGGCATGGGCCATATTCCAGAATATATAACAAAACCAGTTAGAACAGATTAATGATAGAAAAGCCATTTTATATTATAGGGAATTATTCAACAGCAGGGTTCCCAAAGGGTCAATGCTTGACAAGTTTGCATTAATATTTTAATAAATTATTTAGAAGATGTACATAAACACAACAATTATAGGTAGGCTCATTTATAATTTTATAAAATAAATCTCATAAGACTAAAATTATTTTGTAAAATAAATCTCATAAAAATGCACCCTATCATTCTCTCATATCAAAAATTGGAGCGAGAACTGTACCTATTACATATGATTGTTATTAGCATAAAATGAAATATCACATAAAAAGAACATAGAATCATGCCTGGTACATAAATGATGGCAGTTAGTGGCATCTTGGTGGTGGTGGTGGTGCTAGAGAAGGATTATTAATTTGGGGTTCAAATATAGGCTTTATGGAGTGTTCAATATGCTGAAAATGTACATAAACCTTTTTTAGAATATGTGTTTTATTGAGGACAAGATCCAAAACCTTCACCATTCTCAAAGCATCAGCTGTTCCAAAATATTAACATTCCTGATGTAATAATGGGTTTCTAATGATGTTATACAAATACAGTCAAAAACGAAAGATAAATATACATTTGAGTAGTTTAAGTAAGTAACTTGGGAGAACAAATATTTTGTTTACTTGCCAAAGAATCTCTATTATCATACTTGTGTCATCAAGTATGACATACTTGATGACACAAGTATGATAATAGAGATTCTTTGGCAAGTAAACAAAATATTGGTTTAACAACAACAATAACATACATAATGTTAAGAATTAAAATGCTCCTAGCTTGTTCCTTAATGTTGTTAAGTGCCATCAAGTCATTTCTGACTCAGATCAACCTTGTATAGATAGGGTTTCCAAGGAGCGGGCAGGTAAGTTTGAACTACTGACCTTGCAATTCAAACCAAACTTGTGATCCAGCTTTTATCCTACACTGTCACACCAGGATGCCAGTTCCCTAACAATGAAAGCTAAATATTCTTCTGCTGCTCCCAAAATCCACAATATAGATGAATTTAGCCAGGTTCTCACCAACAAACGTAGAGAGAACACTGCAAGAGAGAGCACTTGTTTTATACTTAGAAGACCTGAACCGTATCCAAGCTAATTCACAACCTTAGAAAAGTTATTTACCTCAATTTCTTATCTCAAAAAACCAGAAAACTGAGATAACCTGAAGCACATATCCTTCACAAGACTGTAAGAGAATAATAGGTTAGAATTTATGTGATCATTTTATAAAAAAAAATATATGTTATGAAATAAGGAGTTATTGCTATTAATATTTATTTTTAAATGCATCTGTTTCTTCACCGTAAGAGTTATTAAATGCCATCTAGTCAGTTCTGATTCATAGCGACCCTGTATAGTGTTTCAGAGGAGTAGCTAGTGGGTTTGAACTGCCAACCTCACAGTTGGTAATAAAAGTAGTCTAATATAACACTGTGTTGAATGATGGACATCATATATTGGTGTAATAATAAAAAAATAACAATAACAAAAAACATTGGCATCAGGCTAATTCTTATTAATGGAGACCCTAAAGGTTAGCACTGCCCCATTCATGGAAACCTTACAAGTTAGAATGCCCCTTAGTGTTTTCAAAGCTGTCATTTTTAGGAGTCCTGGTGTGGCACTGGGTGTTAATATGTTGGACTGCAGTGTTGCTTTGAACTTCAAGGTCGGTGGTTCAAACTCACCAGCTGCTCATCAGAAACCCTAAACAGGGTCTCTATCTGCCAGAATTGACTCAAAAGCACTTAACAACAACAATCTTTAAGATGCAGACTACCACATATTTCACCCATTAACCAGATGGTGGATTCAAACCAGTGACCTTTCATTAGCATCTATGTGCGTTAACAACTGGGATCCTTTAACTTGGCTGTTTGTTGTTGTTTGTTGTTGTTAATTGACCCAAGCCATGGTATTTTCAATAACCTCATATGGATGTGAAAGCTGGACAGTGAATAAGGAAGATTGTAGAAGAATTGATGCCTTTGAGTTGTGGTGTTGGAGGAGAATACTGAAAGTGCCATGGACTGCCAAAAGAACCAATAGAACTGTGTTGGAAGAAGTGCAGCCAGAGTGCTCCTTGGAGGCCAGGATGGCCAAACTTCGTCTCTCATACTTCGGACATATTGTCAGGAGGGACCAGTCTCTGGAGAAGGATATCATGTTTGGTAAGGTGGAGGGTCAGAGAAAAAGAGGAAGACCCCCAATGTGATGGAGTGACCAAGTGGCAGCATCAATGGACTCAAGCATGGTAACAATAGTGAGGTTGGCCCAGGATTGGGCAGTGTTTTGTTCTTTGTACATAAGGTTGCTATGGTTCGGTACCAACTCGATGACACCTAACAACAACAGCAATAAACCAGATTACCAAGAATCTGGGTCAGTCTCTAATCAAACCCAGGAATGAGTATTTTTTTAATACAAGTGCCACATGTGTGTCTTTATTGCAGTCAAATTTAAGAAACTTTCAGAGCTAAAGTTTCTCTATTTGTGGCTGATTCCCTAGGAAATCTGAATAGGAATTCCAACCTTTGGGGAGCTTTCAAATGATGTATAATCTTGAGTGAAATTGTAGAAATAAATAATACTTATTGGAAATCAGAACTGCTGGTGTGGCACTGAAGTGTAAACCATTGTGTCCACAGTTCAAACCTACCAGCTATTCTTCAGAGACCTTATACAGAGTTTCTATGAGTCAGAACCAACTAGATAGCACCCAACAACAGCTGGAAATCAACAAAACAACTGGAAACAGTAGTCAAGAAATTAACACAACCTATCGTGTTAGGTAAATCTGCCACCAAAGATCTGTTTTAAGTGTTAAAGAGCAAAGATAGCAGTTTGAGAACTAAGGTGCACCTGACACAAGCCATGGTGTTTTCAGTCATCTCGGATGCATGTGAAAGTTAGATGATGAATTTAAAAAGACCAAAGTCGAACTAATGCAATTGAATTATGGTGTTAGAAAAGAACATTGAATATACGATGGACTGCCAGAAAAATGAACAAATCAGTTTTGAAAGTATCGCCAGGTTGCCCTTTGAATATTGAGCCCTAATGGCACTGTGGACTAGATAATGGATTTCTAGCTACTAAGATTTGATGTTGTTGTTGTTAGGTGCCATTGAGTCAGTACCAACTCATAGTGACCCCATGCATAGCAGAACGAAACACTGCCCAATCCTGGGCCAATCTCACTACTGTTGCCATGCTTGAGTCCATCGATGTTGCCACATGGCCAATCCATCTCATAGGGGGGTCTTCCTCTTTTTCTCTGACCCCTCCACCTTACCAAACATGATATCCTTCTCCAGTGACTGGCAGTTCAAATTCATCAGCTGCTTCATGGGAGAAAGTTGAGGTTGTATGTTCCCACAAAGATTTACAGTCTCGAAAACTCTTTATAGGGTCATTACAAGTCCCAACCAACTCAATGACATTAAATTAGGATTTTGGTTTTGAGGCATTAGTGAGCAAAATGGACTGATTGCAGTCATTTTGATTCAGATAATTATATGGTCTACTGTATGGAGAATGACAAAATGGAGATGGTGTCACATTTATTATTAAAAAGGGAATTTAAAAATTTATTCTCAAGTACAACACTCTCAGTGATAGTATAATATTTACACATCTATCATTTGAAATGTTGCCTTAGGGACACAAATGACACAAGGGATTGCATGAACGAATTTTGTAAGACCAATAACTTGTTCATTGCAAATACCTTTCTATCAACAAGGAAAATGGCAAATATACATGTGGGCCTCACCAAATAGAATACAAAGGACTGAAATCTACTATATCTTTGGAAAAAGATGATGGAGAAGCTCAATATCATCAGTCAGAACATGTCCAAAAGACAACTGTGTAACAAACGATCAACTGCTCCTATGCAAGTTCAATTTGAAGCTGAAGAAAATTAAAATAAAAAACAAAAAAGAAACTCATCTTTTTGTGGCACTATAGGATAAGCACTGTACTGCTAACCACAAAGTTGGTAGGTAAAACCCACCAGCCTCTCCTTGAAAACCCTATTTAGGGTCACTATGAATTTGAACCAACTTCATGCTCTTGACAACAACAACAACAGCCTAACCTAGAACAGGGTCCTAGCGTGGCACTTTAGAATAAGCACTGGACTAACTACTAGGGCCATGGTTTAAATCTACCAGCCACTCCTTGAAACCCCAATATAGGGTTGTTATGACTCGGGACTGACTCGATGGCACTTAACAACTACAACAGTCACCCTGTATAGAGTTCCCAATGAGTACTGGTTAGCTTGAACCACTGACCTTGCAGATCAAACTGACTTTGCAGTCCAGTGCATTAATACACAGTGCCACACCAGGACTCCTTAACAACAACTACAAAAGCAGAATATTGAGTGATGAAGTAAACACCAAAAGAAGATAGGAGGAATGCACAGAAACACTGTTTTAAAAATAATTCGTTACCATTCAATCTGTGTATGATCAAGAACCACTTATATTCAAGGAAGAAGTCTAAGCTGCACAGAAGGCAAAAGATGAAATATCATTAACAATTGATGATATGCATATAGCACAGCTTTATTTGTTGAAAGTGAAGAGGAATAGAAGTACTTATGGATGAAGATCAAAGACGACAATCTTCAGTATGGATTGCATGTCAACAGTAATTTAAAAAATCTTTACAACTGGGCCAATAAGCAACATCATGATAAATGGAAAAAAAAAAAAAAACAATGAAGTTGTCAAGGATTTTATTCTACTTGGGTACATCATCAACACCTATGAAAGCAGCAGTCAAGAAATCAAATGACATATCGCGTTAGGAAAATCTGGTGCAAAAGTGTCTTTAAAGTGCTACAAAGCAGAGATGTCACCTGGAGGACTAAATTATGTCTGATCAAAGCCATGGTATTTTTAATCATCACATATGCATAAAAAAGGAAGATAAAAGGATTGATGCCTTTCCATTATGGTGTTGGCAATATTGAGTATATTACAGATTGTTGTTGTTGTTAAGTGCCATTGAGTTGGTTCAGAATCATAGAAACCCTGTATAGGATTTCAAAGAGAGGCTGTTTAGCTTGAACCACCAACCTTGAGGTTCAAGCTGATCTTGCAGTCCAGAGCATTAACATTCAGTGCCACACCAGGACTCATTACTACAGATTACCCTTGCCAAAAGAGCAAACAAGTATGTTTTATGAAAAAGTACAGCCAGAATGCTCCTTAATAGCAAGGTTGTTGAGAGAGTCTCTTAAATACTTTGGACAGGTTATCAGGAAGGATGAGTCACAAGAGAAGGACATCGTGGTGCTTAAAGTAGATGGTCAGCTGAAAAAGAGGAACCTCCTTAAAGAGATGAATTTACATAGCGACTGCAAAAAAAAGGAATCAATGTGGCATGATCATGAGGATGACACAGGACTAGATAGAATCTTGTTATTTTGTTCATAGGGTCTCTGAGTTGGAACCAACTCAACGGCACCCAAAATCATCAGCCATTACTTTGTAAATCATTAATGATTCTTTTTGTGATACTTTCTTATTTTGTTGTTCCCTTTTTGAAACAGTTTACTCAGACATGTCTGCCGCCCTCTGCTCCATTTTTCATAGAGAAAACAGTTGTCAAATAGAGCTTTTATCTCACAGCCCTTAGCGTCTTCTTCCTACAGGAAACAAACAGGCCTTCACCATGTCAGTGTCACCTTGGAAAAAGACATGGAATGAAGTATAAACATCCTTGTTCTTTTCCTTTGATGTGAAGTTGTAATCTGGTGCCACATACTATCTGTCCTCAGTTGCCTATTGTGATAGCAGAGCTTCATTTCCCTCATACCTGTACATTTGTAGAATTTAAAGTTAAAAAACTGCACATAGTACACTAAAGAGAATTAAAACCAATTTGAATTTTCTTTCTAGTCTCTTATCTCTAGTCTCTAATGGATTTTTCTGTCCAATTTAAAGTGTCCCAGGCAGCTGTCTCCCATCTACCTCTAACGTTTGGAAAATAATTGGTGGCTGATGCTGTGACAGCAGTATTTCACATTTTGCTGTGTTGCATACCCAGTTAAGAGACACATTTTTCTCTTATGTGAATGTTGTTGTTAGGTACCATGGAGTTGGCACATAAGGACCCTATGCACAAAAGAACAAAACACTGCTGGTCCTAGTCCTGCACCATCCTCATTATTACTATGTTTGAACCAATAGTTATAGTCCATATTCCAACCCATTCCTTGGAGGTGTTCATCTTTTGTAATGACCCTCTAGTTTACCATGCATGATGTGAGAAATAACTCATGTGGGCATGGTCCATCTTCAGGACTAAAGGAAATATTGGGGGAAGTGGGTTAGGATAACAGAAGGAGGTGAACAGCTAGTTTGACTGGCTAGGAACTTTAACATAAGAATACAACTATCAAGAAAATAGGGGGAGTTCATGGGGAAAGGTGGAAACTAACTTTAAATGAGAATGTTCCCAGTAAAGACCAGTAAGGGAAATACCCACTAAAAGGGATAATGGAGGAAGGACTTTTTCTGATAGGGGAATAAAACTGTTGATGAGTTGGCCATGCCTCCTGTCTGCAGTGTTAACTAGGTTGGGTGCCCGAGTTTGCAAAATCAAAGAAAGAAAACCTCTCTATCAATAAAATGAGTACAGATTGGATTACTTGAACATTTGTCAGTATGGACAATGTTTCTCACACACGATGTCCTTTTTCAGGGACTGGTCCTTTGTGATGACATGTACACAATACAGGAAAGGAAGTCTCACAACTCTGGCTTCTATAGGAACATACCTCTTCTGAGATAGATTTATGTGTTCTTCTGGCAGTCAGTGGTATTTTTAACATTCTTCACCTACACCATTATTATTCAAAAGTATCAATTCTCCTCTAGTCTTCCTTATTCATTGTCCAGCTTTCACATGCATAGGACGTGATTGAACATACAATGACTTGTGTCAGGAGCACCTTAGTCCTCAGAGTGTTATCTTTGCTATTTAATCCTTGAAAGAGGTCTCCTGTAATAGATGTATCCAATGCAACATGTCATTTGGTTTCTTGAGAGCTCTTTCATGACCGACTGTGGATCCAGCTAAAAGAAATCCTTGACAAGGTCAGTCTTTTCTCTATTTATCATGATGTTGTTTATTGGTCCAGTTGTACAGATTTCTATTTTATTCAAAATAAATTGTAATTCATAGTTAAAGCTGTTTTCTTTGATCTTCATCAAACATTAGCAAGTGCATCAAGTTCTCTTTGCTTTTAGCAAACAAGTTTGTATCATTTGCATATTGCCGGTTATTAATGAACCAACTTCCAATATTGATGCCTCACTCAATCTCATGTTCTCATTCATATCATTCAGTTTCTCAGGTTATTTGCTCATCATACAGGGTAAATAAGGATGGTAACTATTAAAAGTCCATACTGAACAGAATATGAAAATCTGAATTAAATATATATAGAGATAGAGATAGAGATTGGCACAGTGGCAAGAACAGTGGACTCAAGCATAGCAGCAACTGTGGAGATGGCACACAAACAGATGGTCTTTCATTCTATTGTACCTAGGGACACTATGGGGCAGAACTAACTGTACAACACTTAATAACTAATATACGTCTATGGATTGTGGTGGTTTTGTATGATAAATACTGGACTGCGAACGTCAGGGCCCATGGTTCAATCCTGCCAGCCACTACATGGGAGAAAGAAGAGGATTTCTGTTCCTATAAAGATTTGAA
>NW_006408714.1:2623634-2626601 GCF_000296735.1 Chrysochloris asiatica
ATATATATATAATTTTCCCCAATAACAAGTTTTTTGTTTTGTTTTTTCCATTTGAAATCTCTGTGCTTGGGAAATTTTTGTGGATTAAATGAAGTAGTTGTATAAAAGTAATTTAAAAATATTCTTAAGTAAATTGCATTGAGTTGTTTATGCCTCTGGACATTGAAAAAATCATTATTAATAATTATGAATCAAAATCCAAATTCCCCCATTTCTGTAGGAGATAAAAAGTTAATGTGGTAGAAGACAAAGGGTCACTTTATGGATTCTGGTCTTGAATCAAAACTAAGCCTTTGTCTATTTCACATATTTCTTCAAAAAATTCATCAAGACATGTTTGTTTGCTCTTATCTCTTGTTTGCTCTTTCTTTCTTACCTTTTGTGTGTGTGTGTTACTGTTCTAAAATCTGTGAAACTAATAAAGTGCAGATCCACATTGCACTTACAAATTTTTTCCACTTGGTATAGTCCCATGCACTGATCTCATGCAGAAATTGCCTGCAATCTAAAAAGTGATCATTCATTTCCACACTTTCCATGATTTATGCCACATTTATGTGTAAGCCACAATCCTGAGTAAAGATTGTTGTTGTTGTTGTTATTGTTGTTGTGAAATGCTGTTGAGTCAGTTCTGACTCATAGTGATCCTGTATAGGGTTTCTGAAGAGCAGCTGGTGAGCTTGAACCACTGATGTTGAGGTATAATTCGACTTTGCAGACCAGCGCATTAACCCACAGCACCATACAAGGATTTTGTTGTTGTTGAGTGCTGTCACGTCGGTTCTGACCCGTAGTGACCCTGTACAGGGTTTCCAAGGCTGTAAATCTATACGGGAGCAGAAACCCTCATCTTCCTCCCGTGGAACAGCTGGTAGGGATAGTCAACAACAATTTTTATTGGTCAATGTTCTCAAAAGTTAACTAATTACCTATATTAATTAATAAATTGAAATGTTAGCTATACATGGAGAGTCCAAAATTCCAGATTTCATTAAAGAATATGAATTAGTTGTCACACAGTTCTGAAGATGGAGCTTTGATTCAGGGTGTTATAAAGGCCATGCTTTATCTGTGCTCTCTAGAAGAGGATTTTTTTTTTTTTCTTGTCTTTTATAGCTTCTGCTAGTCCAGGCATCTCTTGGTGTTCCTTAGCTTGTAGATGTATCTTCAAAAGGTGTCTTCCCCTACATGATTCTATCTCCATATCTGTCACATTTCTATAAAATTCAGAAGAGACTAAGCTACAAAATAGTCCAATGTAACATCATTAACTTTACTGATAGCATCTTCAAAGAAAGATGTTTCAAATGAAGTTACATTAAAAGGTGTAGAAGTTAAAACTTTAACATAGTTTTGTGAAGGGCACAATTCAATTCATTACAATGACATGTTGTTGCTAGATGCCACTAGATCCATTCTGACTCATAGAGACCCTATGCGCAATAGAATGGCACACTGTCTTGTCCTATGCCATTCTCACAATCCTTATGTTCAAACCCATTGTGACAGCCACTACATTAATCCATTTCATTGTAGGTCTTTTTTCTTTTTAGATGACCCTCTACTAACAAAATGCCTTTCTAAAAGAACTAGTTCCTTTTAATAACATGACCAAGGTCTCACCATCCATGAGACAAAGCCTTGCCATTTGCTTCTAAGGAAAATTCTACCTGTACTTCTTCTAAGAGAGATTTGTAGTCTTTTGTTAATTTATGGTAAATTTTATATTCTCCATCTATACCATAGTTCAAACGTGTCATTTCTACTTTGATCTTCCATATTCATGTCAAGTTTTCACATAAATATGAAGCACTTGAGAATAACGTGGCTTGGGCCAGGTGCATTAGTTCTGCAACTACATCTTTGCCTTTTCATATTTTAAAGAAATCTCTTGCAGCAGATTTACCCAATACACTATGTCATTTAACTTCTTGACTGTTGCTTCTATGGACGTTGACCCTAGTAAAATTAAATCCTTGGCAACTTCAATCTTGCCTTCATTTAGCATGATTTTATTCATTGGTATTGTCAGAACTTTTGTTTTCTTTATGTTGAAGTATAATCCGGACTGAAGATGCAATGTTTAATCTTAAATCTTAGTCTGAAAGGGACAAAACTACTATGCCATATTCAAGATATAATACTATATTAATAAGCAGCCAACCTTGAAAGTTTAATAGCATGAGTCAAGATAAGATAAAGCACATTAAAGTCTTTCAGTTATTTTCTGAAACCAGCTAGTCTAGTAATTGAAAAAAAATATAATTAGCTGGTAGTTTCTAAACCATGTTTCTAGTCAATATTATTCCAAGATGTGTACCAATCTTCAATAATAGTGTTATCATTCAAGAATGAGAAACATTGGAACCCAATCTGTGGGACTTCTGTGAAATAAGTAGATGAGAATGCATTATTGTTATTGGTATTATTATTACTATTATGCAAAGCAATGCTGTAGGGCATGAAAACTGAAGACTTTTTGCTTGTGAATGAGAGAAAGAACTTAATTTATCTTGTGTCTAGGTTTAAATAGTCAGATGCCAATTTGCCATGGAATAGCAAAAGAACAACCGAATCTGTGTTAGAAGAAGTACAGCCAGAATGCTCCTTAGAAGCTAACATGGCCAGACTTCATCTCTCATACTTCAGAAATATTATCAGAAGGTGCTACTTTTTGGAGTCCTGGAAGTCCTGGTGTGGCACTGTGGGTTAGTACTCTGGACTGCAAAGTTGGCTTGCAATGCAAGGTCAAGCTTAGAAGCCACTCCTCGGGAACCTTACCAGTGTCGCTATGGGTCAGAACCAACTCAAAGACACTTACTAACAACAACAACAACCACTTCCTGGAAAAGGCCATCATGCTTGGTAAAGGGGAGGGTCACTGAAAATTAGTTTGGCCCCCATTGAAATGGATTGGCACAGTGGCAGCAGCAACAGGCTCAAGTGTAGCAACTATTGTGAGGTTGG
>NW_006408714.1:2627261-2629411 GCF_000296735.1 Chrysochloris asiatica
AACCACAACATGTCTCACTGTGTTTCACTGTGTAATATCTTTTATGTCAGAGTTGTTGATTTACCCTTATGTTATATCCACAATACTCTGTATATATATATATATATATAAGTCTTTATTAGTTAGGATCAACTCAGTCCTTCAGGTATGAGGGAAATACTACCAAATTGTCTGGCAAATGTGTATTCACCTATTATAACTCAATCCATACTTTATTATAACAGTTTCTTCACATTATCTCTCACTAATTGGAAAGCTCTTTGAATGTGTACATTGCTGCTGTTCTTAAGTGTCGTGGAGTGGATTCTGATTCATAGGTACCATATGCCCAAAATGATGAAATACACTGCCCGCACCTGGCTCATCCTCAATTATGTTTGAGCCCACTGCTGCTGCCAATGTGTCAGTCCATCTCCTTGGAGTGATTCCTCTTTTTTGTGACCCTCCACTTTCCTGAGTATGATGTTCTTCTCCAGGAACATTAAATACTATATTTCTTGTATATGCAAATATAGTAAATGTCAATTAAGTGAATTAGATTCTTCACTCTTTGTTGTCGCATCTCCTTTGCATAGCCCCTCTCACAGATAAATGTAATCTATAAATAATTAAAATCTAATGATAAATCAAATTATTAATTATAGAAAAATGTAAAAAAAAAAATCTTTTCAAACCCAATGTCTTTGTCAGATGTTTTACAAATATTTCAGATGTAGAAAAGCTTCATTTGGGGGAAGATTTCTACTATACAAATATATGGGTGTTAAGCAACTGTAAAATTTATTTCAATATATAATGTTTAAAGTCATTGTGTGAGAAAAAAAAAAAATCTCTGTCAGAATGTGTGAAAGGAAAATCTATCTTCTGGAAGGGTGATATGAATCTGATTAACAGATAAAATCACACTATATACCATGGATGTCTTAGGCTATAAATGTAAAATGTGAAAAGTAACTCAAAATGATAACTGATGAAGCACATTTTTTAAAAAAAGTTTTAAACTTTGGGTGTAATTGTGAATTTATATATCTCTAAGGGTTTCTGGACAAATAGGTCAACAGAGAGCTACTAAATTGTCTGCACGTATCAGGCACATAGTATTTGTATATTTGAGACTAGAAGCAATTACTTGCTCTACAATCTACTATGGGAGTGTTATTTATTGACATGAAAATTGAAACATAATTCTCAATGTTTTCCCATCAACAAAAATGTATGAATAAAACTCCTTAGATGGTATGAAGGACCTTTTAAAATTTGATTGTCACCAGTTTCCTGAACCTATTTATTAACACTATACCTCTGTTTCAGCTTGTTCTCAAACAAGGTTCTTTCCTTTCACTTCTGATTATACCTGCCTACTTTTCCTTTTATTCCTGGAAGCAAACAAAGCTGACATTAGAACTAGTGCCTCATGAAACCTTTTAAAATGTTTTGGTACCCATATTTTATCTGTCCTGTGTCCACTGGTTATTTTTGCTAAATGTCATCAACATTAACCCATTTTATCTTTTTAATAATGCTTTAAAAAAGTAAGTTCCTGCTATTAGCACTAGAGTTAGAATGATAAATAGAGGATATATGACTTCTGATCTCTGCAAGCTTTTATACAATTGGAAAGATGTATGAACATATACACGGGTATGTGGTGGTACTATAGAAGAAAGCACTGAACCACAAAATCAGTTTGAATTGTAAGGCTGTTACTTCTAACTCACAAGTCACTTATCCAAAACCATATATAAGGTCTCTATGAGTCGGAACGAACTTGACAGCATCGAACCACAAGAACAACTCTGTGGAGTAATTTGAGGCTTTCTGCTCCCATAAAAATTTACAGCCTCAGAAAACCCATATGGGGTTGCTATGACTCAGAACCCACTCCATGGCACACAACAACCACTCTATATAAATATATACACACACATATTATTATTAGGAGTGACCAGTTCCTGGAAAAGGGCATCATGTTTGGCAAATTGAAGGGTCAGAGAAAAAGAGGTGGATTGGTACAGTAGCAGCAGCAGTGAGCACAAAACTAGCAAACATTGTGAGGTTGATGCAAGACTGTCTGGGCAGTGTTTCCTTCTGTTGTGCATAGGTTCGTTTTGAGATGGAAACAACTCAACTGCACCTAACAACAATATATA
>NW_006408714.1:2629511-2632400 GCF_000296735.1 Chrysochloris asiatica
TAAAAACAACATATATATGTTGTTGTTAAGTGCCATCAAGTCAATTCCTACTCATAGTGATCCTATATAGGGATTCTGAAGAGCAGTTGGTGAGTTTGAACTGCTAATCTTGTGGTTCACAGTCCAGTGCATATATATATATATATTCATAGGTACCGTATGCTCAATATATATATATATATATATATATTGGGCATGAAACCCTTTAAATGTTTTGGTACCCATATTTTATCTGTCCTGTGTCCACTGGTTATTTTTGCCAAATGTCATCAACATTAACCCATTTTTTCTTTTTAATAATGCTTTAAAAAAGTAAGTTCCTGCTATTAGCACTAGAGTTAGAATGATAAATAGAGGATATATATTTTTTTGTATGGAATCCTGGTGTGGCCTGTGGGATAAAGCACAAGACTGCAAGTTTAGTTTTGAACCATAAGGTCGGTGGTTCTAATTCAGCAGCACCAGGTACTCCTTGAAAACCCTATACAAAGTCGCTATGAGCAGCCAACTAAAAAACACTTAACAGCAATTACATATATATACATACATATATAGTCCTGTCTTGATGTGGTCCTGTAGGATAAACACTGGACTGTAAAGTGGGTTTGAACTGCAAGGTTGGAGGTTCAAACTCACCAGCCACTCCTTAGAAACCCTTTACAGGGTCTCTATGAGTTGGAACTGACTGAACAACACTTAACAACAACATATTTTTAGATCTGTATCTACATCTATTGTGTCATTGTTAAGTACCGTTGAGTTGATTCTGATCCATGGTAACTCTGTGTAGGGTTTCTGGGGAGCAGCTGGTGAGCTTGAAGCACCGACCTGGTGGTTCAAACCAACTTTGAAGTCCAACACATTAACCCACAGCACCACACCAGGACTCCATCTATATCTATCTCTATCTATGTATGTTGGAGTGTGGTGGCTCCACATGATAAGTCCTGAACTGTGAACCTTAGAGTCTGCAGTTCAAGGGTATCTGCTTCAGTGAGAATGGTGAGATTGTCTGCTCTTGCAAAGATTCAGATCTTGGGAAACTCATAGCGTCACTATGAGTCAGAACAAACTTGATGGCAATTAATAGCAATGCATACATGTTGTTGAGTTGATTCCAACTCAAAGTAACCCTGTATAGGGTTTCCAAGGCTTCAAATCATCACAGCAGTAGATAGGTTCATCTTCCTTTCACCGAGGGATTGGAGGGCTTGAACTACAGACCTTGTGGTTTGCAGCCTGATTTTTTTCATATAGAGCCATTACTTATCAGATGATAGATAGATAAATAGATAGATAGATAGACAGATAGATAGATAGATATTGTTGTTAAGTGCTATTGCGTCGGTTCCAACTCACAGTCACCCCGTATAGGGTTTCTAAGAAACAATTGGTGGGTTTGAACCATCAACCTAGTGGTTAGCAGTCCATTGCTTATCTGAAAGCGTCATACCAGGAAACATGTGTGTGTGTGTGTGTTTGTATATAGTGAAAATAAAAGGCAATAAGATAAAGAATATGTTGCTAGAGAATATGTTGCTAAATCCAGTACAGAGTCAAGGAAGGCTCCAATGTGGAGGTGCTGTTTGAGTTGAAATTGAAAGGATAAGTAGAAATAACTCCTTTTTCCTAATACAAAGCGTTACATACAGCCACAGCAAAGTCCATATTTGATAAATGAATGAATAAATAATAAAGTCAAACTTTTCCCCAAGATTCTAAGACTATTCCAATTGCTAAAAACCTTCAATATAGTTCTCCATCAATGTATGTGTTAGTTGTGTTCAAAACATTCCTTTTGTTTTTAGGTGCCATTGAGTCATTTATGACTCATAGCAACCCTAAGTATGGAGCTCTGGTAGCATAATGGTTATGAGTCGGGCTGCTAACCTAAAGATCAGCAGTTCAAAACTACTGGCTGTTCCACAGAAGAAAGATGAGGCTTCTTGATCCCATCATGATTTACAGCATCGGAAACCCCATACAGGGTCGCTATGAGTCAGAACCGACTCTGTGGCACAGCAGAAGCAGCAGCAGTGACCCTATACACAACAGAATAAAGCACTGCCTTCTAACCAGAGTTGCTGTTACATTTGAATCCATTACAGCTACCACTGTGTCAATCTATCTTATTAGGGGTCTTCCTCTTTTTTTTTTTGCCAACCCACCACTTTACCAAGCATGATGTCCTACTCCAGGGACTGGTCCTTCCTGATAACATGTTTGAAGTATGAGAAGTAAATTCTGACCATGCAGAATTTTAAAGAACATTCTAGCTGCACTTCTTCCAACACAGATTTCTTTGTTCTTCTGGCAGTCCATGCACTTTTAATATTTTTCTCCAGCACTGTATTTCAAATGCTTTGATTCTTCTACAGTCTTCTTTATTCATTGTACAACTTTCACATGCATAAGAGGTGATTGAAAATACTATGGCTTGCGTCAAATGCACTGTAATCCTCAAATTGACAGCTTTTCTCTTGAACACATGAAAAAGGCCTTGTAAAAATGGATTTATCTAATGCAATATGTCATTTGATTTCTTGACTGCATCTCCAAGCAAAATTATTTGACAACTTCAGCCTTTTCTCCATTTATCACATTGTTATCTATTTGTCCAGTAGTGATTATTTTTGTTTTCTTTACACTGAGTGCAATGCATACTGCAAGCTTAGTTTTTGATATTCATCCCTAAATATTTTACATCTTCTCCTCTTTCAGCAAGCAAGGTTTATCTCAGTATATTGGTGGGTTTAATGAATCTTCCTCTAATCCTGATGCCATGTTCTTCTTCACATAATCCACTGTCTTGGATTATCTTTTTCTTTGACCCTCCACCTGTTCCCTTCTGGCAATATGCCCAAAGTATGAGAGTGTGTATATATATGT
>NW_006408714.1:2632500-2649832 GCF_000296735.1 Chrysochloris asiatica
ATACATATATATATATACATACATATATATACTGAGTTGCTCTCCTTCCAAGAACTTGGGCATTTTTCTACCCTAATGTCTAAATACCTTTATTGGATCCCAATGTAGCACATGTCTGCCATGTTGCTAAGGCACTCTGTCAGATGGGACAAATAACACACTAGTGAATCTTATTACTCACACATTTATAAAAATGAACTGGCTGATGTGCCCATAATTCATGAAAACATTCTATAGTATACGACAAGCAACTCATTTGGAATGGGAACAATAAGTGATATAAGAGGAAGTGATGTATTTAATAATTTAATTTCCTGAACAATGATTTTTTTACTGAATTTAAATCAGAAATGAGTGCAACAGCTATGTTTTGTCTCTTTTGAGACCAGAGATCTGAACCTTGACTGCAGACTTTAAATAGTTGTAGTCCCTCACTTTAGGGCTTAGTTCAGCTGGCTGAATTCTCGTAAGATCTTTAAGGATTCTATAGAGTTGACAAAAGTTCAGAAGCTTTTATTTGGAATTTTTTTGCAGTTTAATTAAAAATTATGTCAGCTTTGAAGACAGAAAGATCTTTTGAAATTTGCTTTTCAGATACAAGCTGTACCAATTTTAGAGCTGTATAATTTTCGCTGGGTTATTAAACCTCTCAGAGACTATTATTCACTTGTAAACTAGGGATCTAAAATACCTTTATGAGTATTGTGAGAATTACAGAATTTTTATGAAACCTCCTAACATATTATTTGACATATGTTACTTGTTACACTTCAATGCATCTCTGGATACATTTTTCTACTCTTATTAAAGGTAGTATTAATTTATTATTCATAACAAAACATGTAAAACATTGATATATTACCCTTAATTTAGCTCTGGTATATTATTGTAGGATGTAGTGTAGTGGTTACGAATCAGATTGCTAACCTCAAGGTCAGCAGTTCAAAACTATCAGCTGTTCCGTGGAGGAAAGATGAGGCTTTCTGCTCCTGTAAAGATTTGCAGCCTCAGAAACCCTGTGCAGGGTCACTATGAGTTGGAACCAACTCCACAGTACTTAAAAACAACAACATTATTGTAGGATAAACACTGGACTGGTAACCACAAGATTGGCAGTTCAAACTCACCAGTCACTCTAATAAAGTCTATACAGGATTGCTGTGAGTAGGAACTGCCTCAGCAACACTTAACAAAGACAAAAACAACAACTCACAGTTTAAGAATGATTTAAATGATCCTCAAGGAGTGTGCTTACTTACCATATTAACAAATGATGAAGTAATTTGTGGCACAAGTGATTCTGTAAAAATTTAGCTTTCTAAATTTAGTCCTTGAAGATGAAAATTAATCACTGAAGATTGGAATTACTTCTTCAAGAAACTAATAGGCTATTAAAATATATTATTTCACAGTTTTGGCTAAAATTTAAATATGATTAATATTAAGTACTGAACCTATAAGTTTCAAACTTATAACTTAGGAAAAACACATTCTTATCCATAGAAATTCAATTAGCGACAAACAGCATAAAAATCAGCATATGTTTGGAGCAAGATGTTTTGCTATATTGTCATTATTTTGGGGAATAGTTTTAATCATTTGTATGTGAGTGTGTTAGCATTATTAGTATTTGTTGCTGCTAGGTGCCATATAATTGCTTCCAACTCTTAGCAACTCTGTACAACAGAAAGAAAAAATAAATTTCCTGGTTCTACACCATCCTCAAAATCATGGCTACACTTGAGCTCATTGGTGCTTCCATTGTGCAAATCCATCTCATTGGTGGTCTAACTCTTATTCACTGGCCCTCCACATTACCAAGCCAGATGTCCTTATCCAGGGACTTATCCCTCCTGAAAGTATGTCTAAAGTATTAGAGATGAAGTCTGACCATCTTGGCTTCTAAGGAGCATTCTTAATGTACTTCTTCCAGCACAGATATGTTTGTTCTTCTGGCAGTCCATGGTATTTTTGGTATTCTTATCCAACACCATAATTGAACTGCATCAATTCTATGGTCTTACTTATTTACTGTCAACTTTCATTTGCATATGATGGTATTCAAAATACCAGGACTTGGGTCAAGTACACCTTATTCCGAAAACTGACATCTTTGGTCTTGGACACATTAAAGAGGGCTTGTAAAATAGATTTGCCTAGTGCAATATCATTTGATTTCTTGACTCTGCTTCCTTGAGTATTGATAGTGGATTCAAGCAAAATGAAGTCTCTGACAACTTCAGTATTTTCTCCACTTGTCATGATACTGTTTATTTGTTCAGTGATGAGGATTTTTGGTATATTTATGTTGAGGTACAACACAATCTGAAGACTGTGGTCTTTGACCTTCATCAATATCTATTTTAAGTTCTCTTTGCATTCACAAAGCAAGGTTGTATTATTTGCATATCACATGTTCCTAATGAGTCTTCCTCCACCCCTGATACCTCTTCTTCATATAATCCACCTTCTCAGGTTATCTACTCAGCTAAATAAATATGGTGAATGAACACAATCCTGGTGCACAGCTCCTGATTTTAAACCATTCATTGTTTCCTTGATCTGTCAAATGACTGTCTTTTGTCTATGTGCACGTTCCTCATGAGCAAGCTTAAGTGTTCTGGAATATCAAGTTGTTGCAATGTTCTTCACAGTTACTCATGATCCACACAGTTGAAAGCCTTTGCATAGTCAATAGATCACAGGTAACATCTTTCTGGTAGTCTCTGCTTTCATCCAAGATCCATCTGACATCATTATTGATATCCCTCATTCCATGTCCTAGTCTGAATCTGGCTTGAACCTCTGGCAAACCCCTGTAAACATACTGCTGTAGCCATTTTTGAATTATTTTAAACAACATTTTAGTTGTACATAATATTAATGATATTCTAAGGTGGTTTACACATTCTGTTGGGTCACCATTCTTTGGAATAGGCACAAATATGGGTCTCTCCTGATCAGTTGGGCATGTAACTATCCTCCACATTTCTTGGCATAGTTAATTGAGTGCCTTCAGTTCTGCATCAGCTTGTTAAATGCTTTTGATTTGTATTTCATCAATTTCCAGAGTCTTGTTCTTTGTCAATGCCTTCAGAACAACCTGGACTCCTCCTTTAGTAGCATTGGGTCTTGATAATTATGCTACCCAGTAGCATAGTGGTTGCAAATCAGGCTGCGAATCTCAAGGTCAGCAGTTCAAAACTACCAGCTGTTCTGCAGGACAAAGATGAGGCTTTCTGCTCATGTAAAGATTTACAGCCTTGGAAACCCTGAACAGGATCACTATGAGTCAGAACCGACTCCACGGCACATAAAAACAACAGAAATTGTTAAATGTTGACTGTTTCTTTTTGGTACACTGATTCTGTGTACATCCTTCCATTTTCTTCAGATGCTTTTTGTATCATTCAATATTTTGCCCATAGAATCCTTCAATAGCGCAAATCAAGACTTGAAGTTTTTCCTCAGTTATTCTGGCTTGAGAAATATTGAGCATGTTCTTCCTTTCTGCTTTCCTATTCCAGGTCCTTACACATTTATTTATAATACTTGACCTTGTCTTCTCCAGGTGCCCTTTGACATTTTCTTTTCAGCACTTTTACGTCCTAGTTTCTTCCATTTGCTTCAGTATCTCTACACTGGAAAGCTAGTTTCAGAGCTTCTTCTGTCACCCATTTTTGGTGTTTCCTTCTTCCTTGTCTTCTTAATGACCATTTGCTATCTTTTTGTATGATATTCTTCATGTCACTGCACAGCTCTTCTTTTCTTAAGAAAATCTCTAAATTCAGGTAGGATATATTAAAGGTCATATTTTGGTTCTCATGGTCTTGATTTAATGTTCTTCTATTTAGTTTGAATGTGCATATTAGTAATTGATGGTCTTTCCACAGGCTGCCCCTGGTCTTGGTTTGGCTGATGATATGGAAGTTTTGCACCATCTTTTCCCACAGATGTAAACAATTTAATTGATATTACATCTGGTCAGTCCTAGGTGTATATTCATTTTTTAAGATTTTTTTTAGAAAGGTATTTACAATGAATAAGTCACTGGTCTTGCAATTTCTTTCATGCAATCTCAAGCATTATTTCTATTACCAAGGTCATATTTTTCAACTGCTGATACTTCATCTTTGTTTCCAACATTTGCATTTCAATCACCAGTAATTATAGATACATCTTGATTGCATATTTCATCAATTTCAGACTGAAGAAGTTGGTAGAATTCTTTAATTTATCACCATTTGCTTTAGTGGTTGTTGCATTTGAGTAATTGTGGTATTAACTGGTCTTCCTTGTATGCATATTTATATTATCCTATCATAGATCACATAATACTTCAAGCTAGATCTTGAAATATTGGTTTCAATGATGAATGTGATGGCATTCTTTTCAATTTACTATTCCTGGCATAATAAATCATGTAATTTTCAGATTCAAATTTGCAAACATTTGTTTACTTAAGTTTACTAATGCCTAGGATGTTGATCTTTTTTGGTTTCAATTCATTTTTGACAAGTTCCAATTTTCTTTGATTCATGTTTCCTATATTCCATGTTCCAATTATTAATGGATGTATTCAGGTATTTCTGCTCATTTTGTGTTGTGCCCCATCAGAAAAAGAAGACCCCCCAAACTTAACTCCATTCAAGTCGTCATGGTCAACTTTACCTTGACCCTAGCTGTATTTTGAGTGTCTTCCAAACTGAGGGGTGATCTTTGGCCACTGTATCTGACAATATTCTGGTGTTATTCATAATGTTTCAGCATGTAATATTCTCTTGCTAGCTTACATTGTTCCACTGCTATTCCTAAAGTTTTCAGTGGCTAAACACTCAGAAGTAGAGTGTTTCTCCTTCTTCCTAATCTTTCTTAGTCTGGATGCTCAGCTGGAACTTGTCCACCAATACCCTTTGGGTATTTAAAATATCAGTGGTATAGCTTCCCTCATCACAGCAGCACTCAAACAATTACAGTACAACAAACTGAAAGACAAGTGGTGGATTATTATTATTAAATAGATCAAAATAAATTCCAACTAAAAAATATTGTTAATTGCCATTGAAATTTTATGTGAGTTTTGTCTTGTATAAGCATGATTATTATTATTTTTTTTGCATCTTAAGCATTCTTTGAAGAGATTAAATAATTATTTTCCACTTCATGAAAATAACTCATTGTTATAATTTAAACTTTTATCTTCAAGACATATAAATAAAAAATAGAGTGTTAGTACTCAAAAATGATTTTAGATTTAACATGTTTTAATCATCATATTATCCTGAAAGAAAATCCCCAAAGAGGAAAATGTCTTTCCAAAACAGTCTATCTTTTGGTGTGTGCTTATTTTACACTAAGCACAAGGCTAGGGACTTCACAGAACTATCTTTAATAATCAAAAAGATCTATAAATTAAGTTTGGCATCTCTTTCTAATTAAAAACAAAAACAAAACCAGAAAATTTACATAAGTTACTGCCAATCATACTTTTTTTTGTAAATGGCAATATAAAAAGTCAAAAGGTCTCTATTAGAAACAAACAAACAAAAAATTTGAGATGACAGTGATACATTTGTACAAACTAGACCCACTCCTGAATAGAGAACTCCTCAGTCCCACCTGGCACAGAATCTAAAGTACTGTATTTATCTATTAAAATTTAAATCTAGATTTATTCTGTCACTGTGGTTGCTATTAAATCTAGATGTGAAGTGAGCATCACTACCCTTTTAACCAGGGGCATTTTGACAAGCTATTTTAATAATGCACTTATCATTAAGCACTTGAAAACGTGTGTTGAAGAGATATGTCAGCACTCCAGGAGAATGCGTTCCAGAGTGAAGCGAAGGCTGAAAGGTCTGAAGACTGAAAACAAACCAATCTGTCCATGCTTTAAGACTCACTGCTGTCTTCAGCTTTGAAAGAAAATTTATTCAGAAATAAAGAAGAGTTTTGTAGAAATGTTCTACTCACATTTCTTATTTATATGGCCCTACAAAGGAGCTCTGGTAGCACAGTTGTTACGAATCAGGCTGCGAACCGCAAGGTCAGCAGTTTGAAACTACCAGCTCTTCCACGGGAGAATGATGAGGCTTTCTGCACCTATAAAGATTTACAGGCTCGGAAACCCTGTACAGGGTCGCTATGAGTCAGAACCGAATCCACAGCACATAACAACAACAGCAACATGGAAACAGCAGTCAAGAAATCAAATGATGTATTAGGCAATTCTGCTACAAAAGATCTCTTTAAAGTGTTCAGGAACTAAGATGTTAGTTTGAGGACTAAGGTGTGCCTGACTCAATTCATGGTATTTTCAATCACCTTATGTGCTTGTGACAGTTGGGCAGTGAATAAGCAAAACCGTAGAAGAATTGATGCATTTATTTGAGTTATGGTTTTGGAGGAGAATATTGAAAGTACCACAGAACACCAAAAAACAAACCAACAAACAAATCTGTATTGGAAGAAGTACAGGAAGAATGCTAAGGATGACCAGACATTTGTCTCTAATACTTTACTTCAGACATAGTATCAGGAAGGACCAGTCTCCGGAGAAGGACATCATGCTCAAAAAACTGGAGGGTCTGTGAAGAAGAAGAAGACCCCTAAAGAGATAGATTGATATAGTGGCAGCAGCAATGGGCTCAAGCGTAATAACAATTGTGAGGTTGGTGCAGGACCCGACAGTGTTTTTTTCTGTTGTGCATTGGGTCTTTGTGAGTTGGTACAGACTCGACTGCAACTAGCAATACCAGCTGGCTGAGTGAATTACAGTATTGCAGCAAATGCAATTTGTTAAGGATTTACTTAAATTCCTTTAATAAAAGCAAACATTAAGGTATTATGAAATCTAACTCAATATTCTTCAAAGTACCTAAAATTAAAATCCTGATTAAAATTTTGATTATTACATGAGCTTATATTTTTGCAATTTCTCTCAGCATGCATCTAGTCAATACAAAAAATGTTTTCAGAGATAGAAAGAGCAATACTGAAAGAAAAAAATAAAATGAGGTGGGAAATTCATGTCAATTTTACCTACATTTGTTACAATTTTAAATTTTGTAATTAAATTATAGAAATAATAATATAGATTCATTAATATGTCATTTTCATAAAATAATTTGTGTAAGGGATCTAATTATTGAATCACTGAACAAATCCTTCCTTTAAATTTAAACTTCCATTGTTTACAACAAAGATTGTTTCTAGTTCTCATACTATGACATCAGTATAATTTAGAAAACACAGCTTAACAATAATCATTTCTGCTTCCATATTGTCTGCAGACTAACTGTAAAGAAACTGCTCACATACTGGGCTCCAAATCCCTCCTCTTAAGTATTCCAAACTGTAAGTACCACAGCACCTAAGTCTATGCATGCAGTGTAACCTGCTTTAACTTTGTGTCTCAAGACCAAATTACTTTATGCTTCGAATTTTCTATAGAAACCACTTGTTTTCAGTAATGGAATGCATTTTTAATTAATTGAAAAAATGAAATAATATGGATTTGAATACAAATGTCACAAGGAGTGTCTGGGTTGGGGTTTGTGTCACAAGTACCAATTCTTCAGATTCACACAGTTATACAAACACTTACCAAATGGCAACATGAACTAAAAGTGGGATAGCTGTTTCCCACTAAACCCGAAGTGGGAAAAGGTATGTGATCACTATACAAGGGACCATTGTCACAAAAGTGTTAATAAAGAAGCCAGCTAGATGTAGAAGAAGACTGTGCTTAGAGTTAAAACTATAAGGAAAGGGCCATTTTGTTATGAACATTTATTTTAGAACACAAGGAAAAAGCATTTATATTCATCGGAAAGAAATCCTTTTCTTCCATAAAACCCTTGGGGACCACATACTTCTCAAGAATAAAGCAGAGGACTCCTCTTCTATCTCTCTTTTTAATCTGATACAGAACATTTGATTTACTTTCCATTCATTCCTTACATAGGTATTTATGAAGTACTTCTACTATTCCAACCCCTCTACCAAAAATAATAGAATCCAGGTGTGGAGCTCTGGGTTAATGTGCTGGACTGCAAAATTGGTTTGAACTCAAGGTTGGTGGTTCAAGCTCATCAGTCACTCCTCAGAAACCCTACACAGGGTCACTATGGGTCAGGACCATCTCAACGGCACTTAACAGCAACAATACCCAAAAATAGAGCTGCAGAAATGTTAGAAGGTTTATCAGTATGTTATTTTATACACTGTAAAAGACAGGAGCACAAGATGGAGTAATGTGTTCTCCTGAAGTTAGCCTGAAAGAGGTAACTTAAAAAAAATGTTTGAGCTTGAAAGAAATAAACACATTTCTAGTTACAAATGAAATTTGTAAGGAATTGCCTCCAAATACAGAATTAGATAGCATTGACTATTTCATACTATACTCATATTTTCATCACTGTATTAAGTGCTTTCTCACCCCAAACCAAAACTCAGTGTCATCAGGTCATTTCTGACTTGTGATATTGTAGGACAGGGGAGACCTGCCACATGTGGCTTCAAAGGCTGCAATCTTTATAAAAGCAGACTATGTTTGCAGACTATCCTTCTCCCACAGAGAACTTGGTAGGTTCAAACCACTGACATTTAGCTTAGCATACCAGCTCTTAAACGCTATGTTACCAGGGCTTCTGTTAAGTGCTCTACAGACATTAATTATCTATCTACTTTTTATGAAATGTTGTCTTCACTTTACATGCGACAAACTGAGCCTCAAAAAATTTCAAAAATTTGTACAAGGTCATGTGTTTAAGAGTTAAAGAATTGGGATCTGATCACATGCCAAAGTCTTTGCTTTTGTCCACTGTATGATCTTGCCTCCCATGAAGAAATAGAGAGGAGTGTCTCAAGCACAATATATACCAAAATATATCTCAGAAGCCATATGGGAAACCTACTGCCTCGGAGTTGATTCCGAATCATAGTGTCCTGTAGGACAAAGTTGTTATTAGGTGCTGTTGAGTTCCGACTCATCACGACCGTATGCAAAACAGAACAAAGCAAAGTAGAGGTATTCAGTAGGATTTCCAAGGCTGCAATCCTTACAGAAAGGCTTTCTGTTAGCGTAGTGGTTACGAATCGGGCTGCAAACCTCAAAATCAGCAGTTCTGCGTGAGAAAGATGAGGCCTTCTGCTCCCGTAAAGATTTACAGCCTCGGAAACCCTGTTCATGTTCGCTATGGGTCAGAACCGACTTGAAGGCACTTAACAACAACAACAATCCTTAGAGAAAAAGACTGGCGCGTCTTTCTCCCACAATTTGAACCACCAACTTTTCAGTTAACAACTTGGTGCTTAGCCACTGCATCACCAGGGCTCCTTAGATGCAAAACAGCTCTGGATAATTCAACAGATCTAAATAAAAGGCAGTATTTCAGGGAGTGATCACAATAGGATTGGATGGGAGGACCATCTCCAGAAAAGGAGAATTATATGTATACTATGCATATAGAGAAAGGACAAAGAAATAGAAGACTGTAGCCTAGTAGATCAAATGCAACATAATTACAGTGGTCAAAGTAAGAGAATGGTGGCAGTCTGAAATGCAATGTCAGTGAGGCAGTAAGTGAGTAACAAGATACTAAGATGAGTGGAAAATATTTGGAGAGGGACTTGTTGTTGTGAGGTGCCATCGAGTCAGTACAGACTCATAGCGACCTTATACACAGCAGAATGAAACACTGCCTGATCCTGGGCCAACCTCACTATCTTGACATGCTTGAGCCCATTGATGCTGCCACTTTGCCAATCCATCTCACTGGGGACTGGAAGTAGTAAATAAACAAGAAGGTCTTGAATGGTATCTTGCATAGTACATGAGCATACAAGAACAAAAATTATATTCCAATTGTTGAATAATGTTTTACTCAAATTAAGGGAATTATAAGCATCTTTAAGATACACATATGCCTAGTTAGTCTTTGTAAAAGTATCATATAGTCTCAAGAGATGTCACTGTGTAAACATTACACTTTCTTTAATTCTTAGGCTAACCCACCAAATATTGCTTGGTTTGTTTTGCACACACAAAATATTTTGTAAGTGTTTTTGTTCACAATCCATGAAAAGCCACAGATAATTCTAACTTCATGAATTTTCTTTTTATCTCTGAGGCACTCAATCCAATAATCTGTGCTGAAATATGCATCACCTTTCTTTTGTGAGTGTGTGAAACATCCAAATTGTTTAATAGACATTATATCAATATTCACATTATCTACATCAAAGGTGCCAGGGAACAAAGAGAAGTTAAGTGATTCATCTGGAAGACTGAAAATATAAGCTCAATCTCTGGAATCGGCTCCTTGCATGTAGGAGCAACTACTGAATAGTTATTGATATTTCATGTTGGTAATTTTATTTACTAGTAAATGATGTGCTCTGGAGCAGAAAAGAAATTGAAAAAGCGTCTTTTAAATTATATGCTTAATTATATAGCATATTTAATGTATATCTAATGAAAAAAATATTCTAAGGAAAAGGGAACAGAAATACAAAGTCCTGAAATTGAAATAAGCTTGCCATACCAGAGGAATATCAACAACAAAAGTCAATTTTGACTGGCACAAAGCAAGAGACAGGGAGAATAATACTCGACAAGTTAAGAAAGGAAAATAAAGGCTAGGTTATGGAGAGATATATAGGTTTTAGGGATGAGTTTCAATTTCCTTCAAAGTGCCTTCTCTCTCTAAGCTGACATTGATCTCACTGATTTATGTATGAACATAATTTAAGACAAACTTTTCAATAATCTTATTGTACTAACATAAGCCTAGTTACAACACAAAAATTAAGACATTAAAATCACTCATGCAAAACCAAATAATAAAAATAGTTTAAACCAAGCAATAAGAATTTAATTTGTCTAAAAAATCAGTTTACTACTTTAGTCAGATTTAGATATTGGAGTTCCACATAAGCAACCAGAAGAGAATTTCACAAACCCCTAATTTCACACACCTAATTTCATCTGGACCTATGTACAAAAATTAGTACTTAGTTTTATAATTTTTTCATAAACATCCTTTCTGAATTATGACTTTAAGAAGTTATAACATCAAAGTGATATCAGATATCAATTATGTAAATCTAGAAATATGGCCAGAAATATTCATGGTATAAAATGCAATGTTTATGTCAAACACCACCCTGTGTTTCATCATAATACAATATAATTAAAAATAAATTTCAGACAATTTTATCACTAGATAGATAGTATAGGAAATGTTTGTTCTACACTTGTTGCTATACCTTACTAAACATAATGGGACACAATAGACTCCATTTTCAGTGGGGTAATTTTATCAGTTATAGGGAAAGATGACCAACACTTTTCTGTCAGTTTGTCATAGTGTTGCTATGATGCTGGAAGTTATACCACCAGAATTTTAAGTACCAACAAGGTATTCATGGTAGGCAGCTTTCAGCAGAACTTCCAGAGTAAGACAGACAGGAAGAAAGAGGGGCAGCCAATTCTCAATGGTTAACCAGTGAAAGTCTTATGAATAATAGCACAGCATTGTTAGATATACAGCTGTAAGATGAACTCCTCAGGAGGCAGCAGCCCAGCACTAGAAGCCGTGGAGCTGCATGTCTGGAGGAAAACGTGTGACTGATTTTTCATCTTTCACTTTTCATTTTTCATGTATCTGTCCTCTTCACTCTCATTGTGCCCTCACTGCCCAGCCCAGATGCTTTCAGGCAGGCAGGAGCACACCCCCAAAAGGGTCCAGAATTGCACCCACAATTTTCACACAGCACAGAGAGGACACCCACAGGCTGCTTCTTATGACATCAGACTCTTGGATCCAGCCGAATGTTGACCTAGGTGGGAACCTTTATCCATGCCAGAAGAGCAAAGGACACTGGAAAGCCAATCACAATATTATTATTATTATTTTTTTATTGGTGATTTCTGACTCTGCTTTTATATTGTTTCTGTCTTTGGTCCTTTTGGTCTCACTCTTTTCCCAGGAGTGGGAGATTTCTCCCCCTACCTTACCCAAGAAGAGACAGCAACTGTGCTCATATAGCCAAGATACAAGCATACCCTGTAATACCCCATCATCTGGAAAAGAGCCAATGCAAGGTTCTAGGCATTATACATATAAAGGAAAGCCTATCTCCAGATCATATCCACCAGGAGACACTCAGTAAGCTTAACAACAAAGTAACATACATCCATTTAAACATTGAAAATGTCCAAGAAAACACAATTAAAGATCTCAAAACATGTCCACAAACAAAAAAGTAACTATGACAAATGAGCTGGAAGCAGACACAGACTTTCCAGTAGAAGAGCAGGCTTTGGATCTGCCTGAGAAGGAATTCAGAAGAATGAAATGGAAACAAATGCAAATGCTATGACAAGGGGTAGACGAAAATAAGGAAGAAGACAGGAAAGTGCTACAGAAGCAATCAACCCAGTTAGATATGGCATTGGACACATTCCAAAACCTTCAATAAGAAGTCCAGATGATTAATAATAAACATAAGAAATGAACAATACACTGAAAGGGCAAAGAAGTAGAATGGGAGAGATGGAAATCAGAACCAGTGAGCTGGAAGACAAATCTCTCAATATTGCTAAGACAGAAGAGCAAGCAGAAAAATGGATTAAAAAAAAATTGACGAGATTCTTAGGTTCAAGCTTGGTAACATGAAGAGGAATAACTTAAGAATTATTGGCCTTCCATAACAGGAAGAATCACAGAAGTCCACAGAAGAGCTAGTAGAAGAGCTTCTGGAAGAAAATTTTCCTAACATCTTGAAGGATGAGAAAATAAACATTTGAGAAGCTGAACAAACCCCAGGAAGGATAGACCCCCAAAAGAAAATCACTGAGACATATCATAATCAAGCTCTCCAAAATCAAACACAAGTAGAGGCTCCTAAAAGCAGCCAGGGAAAAGAAAAATGTTACCTACAAAAGCAAGCAAATCAGATTAAGCTCTGACTTCTCAAGAGAAACCATACAGGCATGAAGGCAATGTGGAGACATATATAAAACCCTAAAAGAAAAAATTACGAACCGAGAATCGTCTATCCAGCAAAACTGTCGATCAAATATGATGGTGCAATCAAAACATTCCAGGATAAACAGAAGCTAAGAGATTTTGTTAAAGACAATCCAGCGATTCAAAACATCCTAAAGGGAGTTCTTTGGACTGAAAACCACTAAGAACAGACAACAACCAGAGATTGACTGATGTGGAAATACCACCTAGAACTCAGTCGGTAGATAGCAGAGTTCAGACCAGAAATAAATACAGCAATGAATTCAGAGGACCTCTGAGGCTAATCAAAGAAAGATAAAATATTAAAAATGTCAAAGAAGGCATAAATATAGGAACAGAGATCCAGGTGCTGAGGAGGTGGAGTTGATGGCAGGATACACTATAAAGCCTTAAACGTAGAGAAAACTTAACAGACTATAGGGTAACCCCAAAGAAAATTAATACTTCACAACTTACCATGAAAATGAAGATCCAAGCAGAACAAGGAAACATTAAAACAAAGAAGAAACAGACAAGAAATAGCACCAAAAAAATGACTACAACACAAGAAGGCATGCAGAATAAAGGAACAAACAGCACCACAAAAATTAACATAATGACAGCAGTTAGTCCATACCAATCCATAATAACACTGAATGTCAACGGATTAAATGCACCCATAAAGAGACAAGTGAGTGGCTGAATGGATAAGAGAGCAAGACCCTTTAATATGCTGCTGGCAAGAGACACACCTTACATACAAAGACAAAAAACAGACTAAAAGTTAAAGGATGGAAAAAATATATACAAAGCTAACAACAATAAAAAACAAGCAGGAGTGGCAATACTAATCTCTGATAAAATAAACTTTAAGGCAAAAACCAGCATAAGAGATGAAGAAGAACACTACCTCATGATTAAAGGGCCAGTTGAGCAAGATGACATAACCATAATTAACATCAATGCTCCAAATGAAAGAGCACCAAGATATATATATATAAAGCAAACCCTACTAGAATTGAAGAAAGAAATAGATAAATCTACAATTATAGTGGGGGATTTTCATACACCACTTTGGGAAAAGGATAGAACAACCAGAAAGAAACTCAACAAAGCTCAGAGGTAAACAGCACAATCCACCAACTTGACCTCATAGACACGTACAGAGCATTCAACCCAACAACAGCACAATACACATTCTTTTCAAGTGCACATGAAACATTCTCCAGAATTGACCATGTTAGGTTGCAAAACAAGCCTCCATAAAATTTCAAACATCAAAATTCTACAAAGTATCTTTTCAGGCCACAATGTCATAAAATTAGAAATCAACAATAAGAAGACAAAGGAAATAAATTTTAATACATGGAAACTGAATAATACCCTGCTGAAGAGCAACTGGATAACAAAAGAAATTGAACATGAATTCAGAAAGTTCTTAGAAACAAAGAGAACGAAAACACAACATACCAAAATCTTTGGGACACAACGAAAACGGTGCTGAGAGCACAATTTATTGTGATTAATGTGCACATCCAAAGCGATGAAAGAATCAAAATTAACACATTAACACATCATCTCCAGCAACTAGAAACAGACCAACAGAGGGAACCTACAGTCACCAAAAAGAAAAGAAGTAATACAGATCAGAGCAGAAATAAATGAGATAGAAAACAGAAAAACTATAGAAAGAATCAACATGACAAGAAGCTGGTTCTTGAAAAGGATTAATAAAATTGACAAACGTTATTGGCAAACCTAACAAAAGAAAAGAGGGAGAAGACACAACATGCATTAAAAACCACATGGACAATGTCACAATGGTACCAAAGGAAATAAAAATGATAAGAATAAAATACTGTGAAGAGTTGTACTCCAACAAATTTGGAAACTTAGAAGAGATGGATACATTTTTAGAAAAACTTGACCTACCTAAACTCACACAGAGTGAAGTTGAAGACTCGAACAGACGTATAACAATAGAAGAAATTGATCAGGTCATCAGAAAATTCCCAACCAAAAGAAGTCCAGGCCCAGATGGCTTCACTGGTAAGTAATACCAGACACAGAGACGAGTTGTCACCAATTCTACTCAAATTATTACAGAATATAAAAGAGGTTGGAAAACTTCCTAATACATTTTATGAAGCAAGCGTAACCCTCAGACCAAAACCAGGGAAGGAAATCATTAAGAAAGAAAATTATAGACCAATATTCCTCATGAAAATAGATGCAAAAATCCTAGTCAACAGAAACCAGCAGCACATCAAAAAAATAATACATCATAACTAAGTGGGATTCATATCAGTGATACAAGGATGGTTCAACATTAGAAAAACTATCAATGTAATCCACCATATAAACAAACAAAAAAGGAAAATGAAAAATGATCATATTGATTGATGCAGAAAAGGAATTTGACAAAATCCAACATCCATTCCTAATAAAAACACTCAACAAAGTAGGATTTGAAGGGAAATTCCTCAACATAAGCCAAGAGCTTATATACAAAACCAATAGTCTACATTACTCTCAATGAAGAGAAACTAAAGCCTTCCCTCTGTGAAAACGAACCAGACAAGGATGCCCTTTGTCACCACTCCTATTCGATATTGTGCTGGAAGTCTTAGCCAGAGCTATATGGCAACATAGGGAAATCAAAGGCATCCGAATTGGAAAGGAGAAAGTAAAACTCTCTCTATTTGCAATGATATGATCCTATATATAGAAAATGCCAAAGACTCAGTAAAAAAGCTACTAGAACTCACTGGAGGATTCATCAAAGTGGCAGGGTATAAGATCAACATGCAAAAAACAGTTGGATTCGTCTATACCAATAATGACAGTGCTGAAAAGGACATTAGGAAAACAATACCATTTACAGTAGCCACACAAAGGATGAAATATCTAGGAATAAATGTAACCAGAGAGACAAAGGACCTATACAAAGAAAAATACAGAACACTACTACAAGAAACCAAAAGAGACTTAGAAAAATAGAAGAATATATCATGCTCCTGGATAGGAAGATGTAACATGGTGAAAATGTCAATATTGCCTAAAGGAACTCACACATATAATGCAATCCAAATACAGATTCCAATGACATTCTTCAAAGAGATGGAAAAAACAATTACAAACTTTATATGAAAATGAAAGAGACCCAGGATAAGCAAAGCACTGCTTATGAAGAAGAGCAAGGTGGGAAGCCTCTTACTCCCTTATTTCATAATGTATTACACAGCTACAGTGGTCAAAACAGCCTGGTACTGGTATAATGATAGATACATTGATCAATGGAACAGAATTGAGAATCCAGAAATTAACCCATCCACATACAGCCAACTGATTTTCAACAAAGTATTTAAGTATATTGCATGGGGAGTACAGAGTCTCTTCAACAGATGGTGATGGCAAAATTGGAAAGCGATATGCAAAAGACTGAAACGAGACATTTACCTCATGCCTTATACAAAAACCAACCCAGCATGGATTAAAGACCTAAATGTGAATCCCAAAATTACAAAGGCCATCAAAGGAAAAAATAGGGACAAATATAAGGGCTATAACATAGAGCATATACAGACTACAAAACATTTTGAAAATTACACAAACAAAATAGACAAAAATAGATGAATGGGACATAGTACAAATTTAAAACTTATGTGCATCAAAAGACTACCTCAAAAGAGTAAAAAGGAAGCCCATAGAATCAGAAAAAATATTTTGCAATGACATATCAGACAAGGGACTCATTTCCAAAATATATAGGAACCTACAACACCTCTACAAGAAAAGGACAAATAACCCAACTGAAAAATAGGCACAGGACATAGACACTTTACCAAGGAGGAGATCTGGGCAGCCAACAAACATATGAAGAAATGTTCAGGATCACTTGCCATTGTTGTTGTTGCTGTTGTTGTCAGTTAGAATCGAGTAAGAATTGACTCATGTCGACCCCATGCATAGCAGAATGAAACAATGTCCGATCCTGGGCCAACCTCACTACCACTGTCACACTTGACACCATCAGTGATGCCACCTGGCTGATCCATCTCATTGGGGGTCTTTCTCTTTTTCTCTGACTCTCCATCTTACCCAGCATGACATCCTTCTCCAGTGACTGTTCTCTCCTGACAATATGTCCAAAATATGAGAGACAAAGCTTAGCCATCCTGGCCTCCAAGGAGCACTCTGGCTGCACGTCTTCCAAAACAGATCTATTGGTTCTTTTGGCAGTCTATGGCACTTTTAGTATTCTCCTCCAACACGACAACTCAAAGGCATCAATTCTTCTATGGTCTTCCTTATTC
>NW_006408714.1:2653688-2656679 GCF_000296735.1 Chrysochloris asiatica
TTGATCCAGAATACAATGGATTTCTCAATTCCCTTCAAATTCTCCAGCTGTAAACACTCCAATCCTCCAAACATACCTTTAGAGAGATGCAAATCAAAATAACAATGAGATATCATCTCATACCAGCAATAACAGCAAAGATCAAAAAGTACAGGATAATAAATGCTGGCGAAGATGTGGAGAGACTGGGATGTTCCAGCATTGCTGGCAGGATTGAAAAACGGTCCATCCTCTCTGGAAAATAACATAATGCTTCCTCAGAACTTCCAATTTTAATTCACAATAAAAACTTAAAAAAAAAAACAAAACAATCATACAAAATCATAAAACAAAACAAAACCAAAAAAGATGAATCCCTCATGTTGGAAAGCACTTAAAATACCACCCTAGTAGAGCAGTCTTCTCAACTCTGTACGCTGAGCAAATAATTTGAGCAGCTGGATTAAATGAAGAAGAAGGTGGTGTCAGGATTGGAGGAGTCTCATTAACAGCCTGCAATATGCAGATGACACAACCTTGCTTGTTGAAAGCAAAGAAGACTTGAAATACTAAGAAAGTACAAATACTACAACCTTCAGTATGGATTACAACTTAATGTAAAGAAAATGCATATTCTCACAACTGGACCAATAAATTACATAATGATAATTATATAAAAGATTAAAATTATCAAAGAATTAATTTTACTTGTAGCCATAAGCAATGCTCATGGAAGCAACAGTCAATAAATCAAATGATATACTACATTAAGGAAATCTGCTGCAAAAGGTCTCTTTAAAGTGTTCAGAGAAAATATATCAGTTTGAGGACCAAGGTATGCCTGATCCATCCCATGGTATTTTCAATTGCCTCATATGCATGTAAAAGTTGGACTGTAGAAGAATTGATGCATTTGAAATACGGTGTTGGAGAAAAGTATTAAAAGTACTATGGAATGCCAGAAAAACAAATAAATCTGTACTGGAAAATGAACAGCCAGAATGTTCTTTAGAAACCAGGATGACAAGATTTCATCTTTAATACTTTGGACATATTATCAGAAATCGACAGTCCCTGGAGAAGGAAATCATGCTTTGTAAAGTGGAGAGTCAGCGAAAAAGAAGAAAACCTCCAACAAGATGGAGTGACCTTCCAACTGTGACAGCAACTTTGGGCACAAAAATAACAATTGTGAGATTGGCACAGAACTAGGCAGTGTTTTAGTCTGTTGTGCATAGGGTCACTCTGAGTCTGAACTGATTTAATGTCACTTAACTGCAATAGCAACAAAGAAGAAATAACAAATGATCACTTTCTTTTCCTTGGACCGTTTTTAATTTTGTTTTGTTTTCACTTGATTTTCCCAAGATCATATATGCACCTGATTTTCCTTCAATTTTTCTGGCTGCTTCTTCTCAGTTTCTTGACTTCTCAAACTGCTAATCTCTAAAGATTTTAATGTCCCAGAACTTAGCCTTCTGATGTCTTCTCTCATTTATCTACACTTGTGCCCTATGTTGTTGTGAAGTGCCGTCAAGTCAATTCCAACCCATAGCAACCCTTTATACGGTTTCCAAGGAGCCGCTGGAAAACTTGAATCACTGAAATTGCAGTTCAAATGACTTTGCAGTCTGGCAAATTAACCCACAGCACCACACCAGGACTCCGATACCCTATAGATGTTGTGATCTTATCCCAGCAGGACATGGTTTTGCAGTATGAAATGATACAGAGCAGATAAACAGGGACTGGATGAGGAGTATATTTTAAAGGTACAATTGACAGTATTTGAAAAGGACAATATACAGCATATAGCATAAAGATAACCATGAATTGTAATTTCACATCATATTGTTCAGCCTAACAACAAGAAGGATAAATTTCTCATTGTGTGACATATACTTGAAGGGAGCAAGTATTTGCTAGGAATAAAAAAAAAAATCAAGAGCTCAGTTGTTATGTTACATTTCGTAGGTCTACTAAATATCAAAAGTTCTGCAGTGTATCAATTAGTATTGAATTAGAGAAGTAGAACACGTGACATAGAAATTGGTGTTTATTTTTGAAATTAGTCTTTTTCACATTATGAGAATTGGTTAAGACATCTAAGAAAGACTGCTGTTTTTAAGTATGGTTGTTAAGTCTGCAAAAATAGGAGGTCATCAGGGCTAGAAGTTAGTAGGTAAAGTTGGCAGTGAAACAAATGGAGTAAGGACAATCTGGATCCCAAAAATACAAACTGGAGCCTCAAAACACAAATTGAGATGCAAAAGGACAAATTAAGACTCAAGGATAGTTATTTCTTCCTGTCTGTTACATCATTGACTATAGAAAGCTGGGAACCTTTTCCATGGAGTTTCTGACGCAGCAAATCACTAGTTCTTTTTCTCAGCAATTCTACAAAGTACATTTGTTCTCTTCCCTTACTACATTTGAATAATTTGAGATCAATAAAGTTATGCAAACAAAAGAATATTTAAAACACATTGCAATCAAGTTGACTCTACTTAGGACAAAGTAGAACTGATCATAAAGTTTCCAAGGCTATAAATTTTTGAGAAAGAAAGCTGCCACATCTTTCTCCTGCGTAATGACTAATGGTTACAAACCACACTTTTTTTTCTTAGCAGTCAACTACATTATTAACTACTGGGTCATGAAATCTGAAAAAAAGTGTGTCTTAGCGTTGTATACCTTCAACGTATTTATTGAATATGTATGTTTGGAAAATAATTGAGGAACTGGAAAATATAAAGATGAATGCAGCATCAGGATTGGAGAAAGACTCATTAACAACCTTCTATATGCAGATGAGCCTAAATATGAGAGCCAAAATATGACCTTTAATTTATCCCTCCTGAATTTAGAGATCATCTGAAGAACAGATATGATGAACTAAACACTAAATACCGAAGACCAGAAGAGTTGTGGGATGACATTAAGAACATCATACATGAAGAGAGCAAAAAGTCATTAAGAAGACAAGAAAGAAGGAAAAGGTCAAAATGGATG
>NW_006408714.1:2658904-2660873 GCF_000296735.1 Chrysochloris asiatica
CACAATTGCCTCATATACTTTCAAAAGTTGGAAAATGAATAAGGAAGACCACAAAGAATTGAGGCATTTCAGATCTGGTATTGGTGAAAATATTGAGTATATCCGAATATATCAAAAGAACAAACAAAACTGTGTTGAAAGAAGTTCAGCCAGAATGCTCATTAAAAGCAAGGATGGTCTCACATATTTTGGATATATTGTCAGAAGGGACGAGTCGCTGGAGAAATTAGAGAGAGGGTCAGTAAGAAAGAAGACCCTCAATGAGAAAGATTGAAACAGTGGCTACAAATATGGATATGGTTGAATATCAGGAAGTGTTTCAGTCTGCTGCATATAGCGTTGCTATGAGTCAAAAACAAATCTATTGCACCTAAGAACAACAATAACAATGTGTATTTACTTACAAGGTGGGAAAAAAGTATGTCAAACAGCTTCAACAAAAACAATGACTAAATTTGAAAACAAGATCTCACTAATAATAAACTTTTTCTCTACCAGTTAAATTATGCCACAAATGCTTAAAGTGAGAACATGCAAATGATTATTTAATACATTAATAATTTGCCTTTTCTCTGTCCTAAAAGACTAATCTTGCCTATTTTCAAGAATGAACTATCAAACCTTAAAACATTCTTATCTCTGATCTAATCCATAGTTTTCTAAATTTCTTCAGTCTCCCTAGTAAAGCTTCATAAAGAAATAGACCTGTTTATGACTAAAGTCCCCTGGAAGTTTGGCTGCTTTTATAGCTTAAAACATCAGGACTTTTGTTGGTCCTTGTATTTTATGAGTTAGACTTTATCCCTGACCTGAATCTGTCCACTAAAAGGATGCTGCAAAGTCAAATTTGAGATAAAATACATTTTCAGAATTTTAGTTATTTCTCTAAAGTTATCAGGCATTACAAGCCTTGTATTTGTCTTGACTTTATTATTTCATATACTTTTCTCCCAAATGTCTGGAAAGGCAAACAAAAGCTTCGATACTGTTTCTTTTCCTACTTTTATTAGAAGGAGGGTCCCATATAACAATATTTATGCAGATCATTCTGAACATATGTTTGAATTTACTAGTTCAAATAGATATACTGCCTAAGTGTAAAATATATTATTGAATATTAATTAAGCAAGTTTATAATTTTATGTTTTAAAACTATGTGATATATTGACTACATTATCCTTGTCATTTTATATAATGAAATATTCTATATTGAAATATACACAAATAGATTATAGGCTAAAACAGTTTTTCTTAATTTTAGAGTTGACATCTAAGATTTATTGATGTTTAATACATCAAGGATTGAGAATTATAGATGTTCAACTTTATCTTGAGTATTCACAAAAGTTGAGGAAATTTTATGTGGTAAACACAAGTAAAATTTAAATTAGGGTATTGATTATATGATGTATTCCTTCAATGTTACTGTAAAGTAATTTAATATATGAACTAAAAGTAGATCAATATTTTAGACTTTGAATCTTAAAAGTTTTTGGTACCAGAGCACATGATATTGAGCTTTGGAGTCAGAAATTCTGTTCAAAATTTATTTCTGTAACTGTTCAGACAGGCAGAGAAAGAATTAATTTATATTAGTTTCATTTTATCAAATAATATTTAAAGAAAAGATTACGTGCATAGTGGAATTTGTCAATTTCAGACCCAAGTATTGCAGATCCATTCAGAAGCTTAAATAAACACAATGATATGTTAGTGACTTTCATGGAAACATGAGTTAAAAATTCTTACAGTCTTGGTGTGGTACTGTGAGATAAAACACTGGACCGAAGGGTCAGTTTGAGCCACAAGGTCAGCGGTTAAAACTCCCCAGGCAATCCTTGGAAACCCTATATAGAGTTGCTATGAGTCAGAACTGACTCAATTGCACTTAACAACAACAACACCCCAAATAATATTTGCTGCATTTTGGCATAAGGGCATAATAGTACCCATACATTTATTATCTTCT
>NW_006408714.1:2662143-2664874 GCF_000296735.1 Chrysochloris asiatica
AAAGTCTTTGCATAGTCAATAAAGCACAGGTAAACATCTTTCTGATATTCTGATATCTTCTCCTAAGCTTGGTCAATTTATAAGTGAAAGTAAAACACTAAATACTATAAACTATGCAGTCATTCAATTTGTTATTACTATCATATGTTCAATTTTATGACTTGCAACATGTATGTCAGTTTGCCATACTATGGCAGCTTGTGCATTACTTTAATGCTGAAATCTTTATCAATGGTGTTTCAAATGCCATTAGCAGAGCCATCATCCTGGGCAAGTTTCAGAGACGCTTCCAAACTATGAACAGGCAAGGAAAAAGAAATAGGTGTTCCACTTTTGAGGGATTAGACTCTGAAACTCTTATGAACAGCAACAACACATTGCTTGAGCTAGTGCCATAAGATAACTTCTTCAGGTTAGAAGACATTCAAAATATGACTGAAGATTTCCAGTTTGGGGGTGGGGAAATCAGAGACAGGCAGTGAAAACTCCTCTGCCAAGAAACAAAAAAAGCAGAGAAAGAGCAGTCCACAGAAAAACTGCAGAGCTTTACATCTTGTTTAAGGTTCTGGGCGCCAGTTCCCTGTGGCCATTGAAAAGAAATCTGCAGGTGGAAGCAAAAGACAGTGATTTCTGAATCGACCCAGCTGCAAAGGTTGGCAGCCCGAAATCCTCAGTCCGGAGGGCAGGGCTACAGCCAAGCAGAGGCAGCAACACAGCTCTAGAAACCCTGGAGCAGCTCACCTGAAGGAAGACGTGTGACTGATTTTTCATGTTTCACTTTTCATTTTTCACATATCTCTCCTCTTTACCCCTATGGAGCCTTCACTACACAGCCCAGATGCCTTCAGGCAGGCGGGAGCACACACCCAAAAGGGTCCAGCATTGAACCCACTGTTTCCCAATGGCATAGAATGGAAACTGGCAGGATGCTTCTTATGATGTTTGACCCTGGGAACCCATCCCATAGTTTACCTAGGCGGGACACTTTGCACAGCATAGGCCAGTGAAGGGTGTCCATCCTAATTTTATTTTTGTTTTTGATTAGTGGTTGCTGTCTGTTTTTGTATTGTTTTTGTCTTTGGTCCTTATGACCTCACTCTTCTCCCAGGGGTGGGATCTTTCTCCCCCTACCTTACCCAAGAAGAGACAGAAACTGTGCCCATATAGCCAAGCTACAAGCATACCCTGTAGTACCCCACCATTTGGAAAAGAGGCAAAACCAGCTGCTAGGCATTGCACGTGAAAAGGGAAGGCTATCTCCAGATCATATCCACCAAGAGACGCTCAATAAGCTTAACAAAAAGCAATATACATCCATTTAAGGGTTAAAAACTCACATAACTGTTGAAAATGTCCAAGAAAATACAATTAAAGATCACAACACATGTCTAAAAACAGAAAAAAGGAATTGAGACAAATGAGCTGGAAGCAGACACAGACTTTCTAGTAGAAGAGCAGGCTCTGGATCTGCCTGAGAAGGAATTCAGAAGAATAAAATGGAAACAAATTCAAATGCTCCAAAAAGTGGTGCAGGAAATTAAGGAAGAAGTCAGGAAAGTGCGACAGGAGCAATCAAACAAGATAGATACGGCACTGAAAAAACCCAAAACCTGCAAAAAGAAGTCCAGATAATTAATAATTAAATATCAGAAATGCACAATACACTGAGAGGGCAAAAGCACAGAATGGAAAAGATGGAAGCCAGAACCAGCGAGCTGGCAGACAAATCTCTAAATACTGCTAAGATAGGATAGCAAGCAGAAAAAAGATTTAAAAATTTGAAGAGAGTCTAAGATTCATGCTGGATAACATGAAGAGGAATAACTTAAGAACTATTGGCATTCCAGAACAGGAAGAATCACAGAAGTCCACAGAAGAGACAGTTGAAGAGCTACTGTAAGAAAATTTCCCTAACATCTTGAAGGATGAGAAGATAAACATTTGAGAAGCTGAACAAACCCCAGGAAGGAAAGAACCAAAAGAAAACCACTGAGACATATCATAATCAAGCTCTCCAAAATCAAAGACAAGGAGAGAATCCTCAAAGCAGCCAGAGAAAAGAGAAGTGTTACCTACAAAGTCAAGCAAATCAGATTAAGCTCTGAGTACTCAGCAGAAATCATGCAGGCAAGAAGGCAATGGGAAGACATATATAAAACCCGAAAAGAAAAAAATACTATAAACCAAAAATCATCTATCCAGCAAAACTGTCAATCAAATACGATGGTACAATCACAACATTCTAGGATAAACAGAAGCTAAGACATTTTGTTAAAGCCAATGTAGCACTTTAAAACATCCTAAAGGGAGTTCTTTGGACTGAAAATTAACAAGAACAGAAAACAACCAGAGACTGACAGACGTGGCAACACCACCTGGGACTCGGTCAATGGATAGCAGCATTCAGAATGGAACAAAATGACAGCAATGAATTCAGAGGACCTGTCATGTCAACCGAAGATCAAACTGTTAACAACATTAAAGAATAAAAATATAGGAACAGAGATCCAGGTGGTGAGGAGGTCGAGCAGATTGCAGGATACAATAGACTATCTTAAATGCAGGGAAAACATTACAGACTATCGGGTAACCCTACATAAAATTAATACATCACAATTTACCATGAAAATAATGATTCACACCAAACACAGAAACATTAAAACAAATAAGAAACTGACAACAAATAGCACAAAAACCATGAACACAACAGAAGAAGGCATGCAGAACAAAG
>NW_006408714.1:2665451-2666325 GCF_000296735.1 Chrysochloris asiatica
AAAATGTACATTATTTTCCAGTGCAATTGGAACAGAGTCCAGAACTGACCATGTGTTAGATAACAAAGCAAGCCTCCATAAATTTACAAACATCAAAATACTACAAAACATCTTTTCAGACCACAGTGCCATAAAATTAGGAATCAACAGTAAGAAAACCAAGGGGAAAAAAGTTTAATACATGGAGACTGAATAACACCCTGCTGAAGAGCGGCTGGATAATAGAAGAAATTAAATGTGAATTCACAAAGTTACTAGCAACAAACGAGGACAAAAACACAACATACCAAAATATTTGGGACAGCCTACATTACTCTCAATGGAGAGAAACTGAAATCCTTCCCTATGCAAACAGGAACCAGGCAAGGATGCCCTTTGCCACTACTCCTATTCAATATTGTGCTGGAAGTCTTAGCCAGAGCTATATGGAATTATAAGGAAATCAAGAATATTCGAATTGTCAAGGAGGAAGTAAAACTCTCTCTATTTGCAGATAATATGATCCTATATATAGAAAATGCCAAAGACTCAGTAAAAAAAGCTACTAGACCTCACTGGAGGATTCATCAAAGTGGCAGAGTATAAGATCAACATCCAAAAATCAGTTGGATTCTTCTATACCAATAATGACAGTGCTGAAAAGGACATTAGGAAAACAATACCATTTACAGTAGCCACCCAAAGGATAAATTATCTAGGAATAAATGTAACTAGAGAAACAAAGGACCTATACAAAGAAAACTACAGAACACTACTACAAGAAACCAAAAGAGACTTAAAAAAATGGAAGAATATACCATGCTCCTGGATAGGAAGACTTAACATTGTGAAAATATCAATACTGCCCAAAGCAATTTACACATATAATGCAATC
>NW_006408714.1:2667611-2669006 GCF_000296735.1 Chrysochloris asiatica
CATAGGATAGTGGAACACAAGGTATGGAATAGACACAGGAAAATTGGATGCTGGGGGATGGGCAATACACTTGAAGTAGAAGGGGTAAGGAAAAATAAGGCAGATGGGAGAATAGCTAGGCAGGTTTACATGGGCTAAATGGAACAGAGGCAAATAACGATCTGAGCACAAACATGGAACAATAGGGCTCAGGGATACAAAGTTTGAGGCATGATTTGAATGGGAAAAAGTGGGGAAATGATATTAAAATGCTTGGCTGTCTGTTGAATCTTGGTTTCCATTGCCTATTATTATAAAATAGACACCTGAAGAGGAGAGAAAGGAATACCCAGAAACATCACCAGAGAAAGCTTGTAAGTCCGTCTTCAGCCTGTAACTGTTTGGAATAACTAAAATGGGACTACAACTTTCCCAGTGAAAGAGGCTCCCTGCAGAGCCTTTGCATTACACAAGAACATAGGTGGAATCCTAATCATCATCCAGAATCTTCTGAGGTGGGACATTCCCACGTGAAAGGACAAGCAGACTTGTCTGGAGCAGCTAGAAGAACAGAAGATATTTCTTGAAAGAAAGAGCAGCAGAAAACAACAACAGCAGTCCAATTGACTACTACAAGAACAAGCAAGTTGTTCCCCAGGGAACCATCTAGGCAAGTGGTCAGGTCCCCTCAAGGCAAACCCCCTTCCAAGACTGAAACTCAAATGGAATACACTACTAGGCATATGGTCCTGCTGACCATGTTGGTCACCAATAAGGGGAAGAGGGGGGAAAACAGCAATGAAGTTGTGACCTAAGTCTGACCACATTCAATAGACTCCTGTTAACTTGGATTGAGACCTGGGTAACCAGCAGTATGAGACCTGGGAACTCCTGGGCCCAGAGTCAGTGACACGGCCCCAGAGGACTAGAATGGAGTGTGAAGCATCCAGGTGATCTAAAGTGAGGGGGGATGCACAAAAACACCCACACTTGCAGATAGTACCCATTTGACCTGACATCAATGATCAGAACATGACTAGAGGAAGAAAGAAGAGGGAAGAAAGAAAAAAACGGAGTAAGTCACTATAAGTGGATGATCTTGACCTAAGTTTGTAGATGTAGTATGAAAAAGGAGCAGACAAATCTCTACAGTGAGGATCATTCCCACCCACTTGGTACACAGGGTTAATAGGGAGGGGGAACTTAGACATTGACTACCCAAAATGGGTGGACTACAAAGGCAAGAAGTGACTGGCTTACAAGCTTTCAAAAGGGAACCTAGCTCCACAGGATAAGGGGAAAGATAGAACCTCCACTGCATTGTTTCCAACCTGTCTGGATGGGGTTGATAAAAGGTGAGGGGAAAGGACTCCTGTGGTTCAACAGGGAATGATTGCTATCAGGTCTGACAGTGAG
>NW_006408714.1:2669946-2673494 GCF_000296735.1 Chrysochloris asiatica
CTCAATCCACAATAAAAACCTTTAAGAAATAAAAATGATTGAAGCAGTGCTGCCTTCTCTTCAAAGTAGAGTTATGTGAATGAAGTAATGCTCTTGGGACCTTATTTGCTAGTAGGGCACAATTCAAAATGAGAAGAAAAACCTGCAAGTATCCATTAATAATTAGAACATGGAATCTACAAAATATGAATCTAGGGAAATTGGAAGACATAAAAAATGAAATACATAAAGATCTTGGGCATTAGTGAGCTGAAATGGATAGGTATTGGCCATTTTGAATCTATGTTTTACTATGCCAGGAGTGACATACTGAAAAGGAAATGAATCATATTCATTGTCAAACAAAAATTTCATGATATATCTTGAAATACAATGAAGAATTCTAGCAACTTCTTCAGTTTAAAATGGATCAAATATGCAAGTAAAACACATTAATAATTACTGGTGACTGGAATGTTAATGTTTGAAACAAAGAGGAGGAATCTTAGTTGGAAAATATGGTCTCACTGTTAGAAATGAGGATAGATAGCATGCATTTTGCAGAATGAATTACATCTTCTCTATAAATACTTTGTCAATCACATAAATGGTGTGCAGCTGTGGGATAATGCACATGGTCAATTTGAACCACAAGGTCAAATTCACCAGTTACTCCTCAGAAATCCTCTTCAGGGTCACTATGAGTCAGAACTGATTCCACAGGACTTAACAACAACAATAGCATACAGGTGTACCTCACCAGATGGAATGCACAGGAATCATATTGACAACATCTGTGGAAAGAGATGATGAAGGTGTTCAATAAAATTACATTAAAAAGGTCAGGAGCCAACTGTGGAAGAGACCACCAATTGCTAATAGGTATGTTCAAGCTAAAGAAGAGAATTCAAACAAGTTAATTACAGCCAAAGTATTAACTTGAGTATATCCTACATGAATTTAGAGACCTGATACATTGAACACTAATGACAAAAGTCTAGAGGAGTTGTAGCATGACAGCAAGAACTCCATAAATTAAGAAAGCAAAAGATCATTAAAAAGACAGAAAAAAAGAAAAGTCTTAAGTGGATATCAGAAGAAACTCTGAATTTCAAGGAAGAAATTATGATGTAAAAGAGCTGGAAAAAACATGTGGGAATCATGTCTGACTTCCCCTGGCTTCACCAAGGGGAAAGCGAATCAAACTTAAAATCAGCCCATGGCCAATTCCTATGAACCAGAGGTCAGACATGGATCCACCCTGCAACTTTCTTTACACCAACCATCCCCTCCCACAGCACTCTCTGCTTCATATCTGGGTTTGAGAATCATTTACCGTGGCCACACAGAACTCATAACAATATTTAGGATTATGGGATTTTTAAGGGAAGTGAACAGAGTACAATTCAGGATCAAAAACCAACTCAGGACACAGCAGTTCTCTAGTCAGGAATATCTCTTCTCTGCCATACTGCAGATACGCCTTGCTCACAGTAGGAGAAACAACGGGTTCAAGCATAACCACAATTGTGAGGATGGTGCAGGGCTGTGCAGTGTTTCATTCTATTGTGCATAAGATCACTATGAGTTGAAATCAATTCAACAGCACCCAATAACAGTAACAATAGTCATGTGAAGTTAACTGTACTAATTTTATTGGTAACTTAAAAGGAATTATCAGAAATCTCACCACTAAGTCAAATGATGTAACTCTGAAGTCTAAACACTTTACAAGGTTCCATGCTTCAATTTGTCTGTTTTCTGTAATTATTTCACATTTACATTGACCTTATGCCATTTAGAACCTTAAGATTTGAAAGCTATTGGAATACACGGAATTGTTGTTGTTGTGAAGCACTGTCGAGTCGATTCCGACCTATAGCAACCCTGTATAGGGTTTCCAAGGAGCAGCTGGTAAGCTTGAACCGCCGACCTTGCAGTTCAAACTGCTTTGCTGTCTGGCACATTAACCCACAGTGCCATGCCAGGACTCCATACACAGAATACTACACTCCAATAAGATTAAATCACTAACTATAAAGCTCGATTCTCCAAGCACCCAGTCTTGCATAATCAACATCATCCTGAGTTAGCTGCACAGAACACAGATATTGTATCATTAGCAGAGTTCTTATTGACTCTTGGTGGCGATGATCTAAACTCCTTTTGGGGCTGTCTGGACATTCTCAAGAGATTATTTTCTCTCCACAGACCACAGCCTTGCTTTCAGACACGACATAAAATTAATGTTTCCTCATATGTGACAAGGCTTTATCTTTTGAGTTTAACTTTAAATCCTAAATGCTTGTTGTCATTGTTGTTAGGTGCTGTTGAGTTGGTACCAATTCATAGTGATCCTATGCACAATAGAATGAAACACTGCCCAGTTCTGAAGCAACATCACACTCTTTGCTATGCCTGAGCCCATCATTCCACCCCACTGCCAATCCATCTTGTTGGGGGTCTTCCTCTTTTTCTTCCACCCTCCACTTTACCAAACACGATATCCTTCCCCAATGACTGTACTCTCCTGATACCATGTCTGAAGTATGAGAGATGAAGTCTGGCCATACTGGTTTCCAAGGAGCACTGTGGCTATACTTCTTCCAACACAGATTTGTTTGTTCATTTCGTATTTCATGGTAGTGTCAATATTCTTCTCCAGCACCATAACTCAAATGAATCAATTCTTCTAGATTTTCCTTATTCACTGTCTAGCTTTCAGATGCATATGAGGCTATTGAAAATACAATGGTTTGGGTCAGGCTCACCTTAAACCTCAAAATTACATCTTTGCTCTTCAACATTTAAATGACGTCTTGCGCAGCAGATTTGCCTAATGCAATGTGTTGTCTCATTTTTTTGACTATTGCTTCCATAAATATTGATGGTTGAACAGAGAAAAATGAAGTTTTGTCAACTTCAATCTTTTCTCCATTTACATAGTAATTGTTTATCTGTCTAGTGGTGAGGATTTTAAGTTTTTCACATTGAGATGCAACCCATACCGAAGCCTGTGGTCTTTTATCTTAATCAATATTTTAAGGCCTCTTCACTTTCAGCAAGCAAGGTTGAATCTGCATATTGCAGGTTGTTAATGAGTCTTTCTCTAATACTGATGCCATGTTTTTCTTCAAATAATCTAGCTTCTCCAATTATTTGCTCAGCATACAGATTGAATAAGATTGGTGAAAGAATACAACCCTGGCTCACACACCATTCCTAATTTTAAACCATCCAGTGTTCCCTTGTTCTGTTCAAACAACTGCTTCTTGGTCTATGTTAGGGTTCCTCATGAGCACAGTTAAGTACTTCAGAAGGCTCATACTTCACAAAGTTGTGCATAGCTGGTCATGATCCACATTCGTATTTTGAATGTAGGCAGATTTTATTTGAAATGCAGTATAGTAAGTAGAGTTGTTGAAGAAATAGGTACATATATTTTAGAGGCAAACTTTTACTGGTGCTTGTAAGGTCTGAAACAAATGACCAGGCAAATCATGCAGCATTCAACCAAAGTCATTTAGCTCAGGGTTTGGAAAAAGCTGATTGACATTTTCTTTTTCTCT
>NW_006408714.1:2675063-2677140 GCF_000296735.1 Chrysochloris asiatica
GGATGAAGTCTGTAAACAATATTTTAAGTGAAAAGACACAGACAAAAAAAAGGACATATATTTTATGATTCTTATTATAGTAAATAGTTGTTGTCTGTGTCTTTTCACTTAAAATATTGTTTACAGAGTTCATCCATGTCATTGCATGTTGTTGTTGCTAAGTGCTGTTGAGTCTGTTTACTCGCAGCAACCCAGTGTGGGGTTTCCAAAAAATGACTTGGTTTGAACCACTAACCAGGCAGTTAGCAGTCCAATGCCTATCCTACCGCATCACACCAGGATTCTGTGTCATGTCTCCTTATGACTGAGTAACATTACATTTAAAGTATATACCATATTTTATTTATCCATTCATGGACATTAGGCTTCTTCTGCATTTTCCTTATTGTGAATATATTCTGCAGTGAACACTAATGAAGATGTATCCGTTAGAGTCCCTACTTTCCATTCTTTGGGGGTATGAAGGACAATAGTTCAGACAGGGTTATTGAATTCCTCAGATAGGCATGTTCAGAGATGGAGTGGGTATACAGTCAACAACCCACATAATAACATCCACAAATACATCATTCAACTCAAGGGTGAAAACAGTAAGATGATTTTGCTTTCATTCATCTCCAATTTGTTGTCCCTGATAGGAGACTGAACAACACCTGACAGAACTCATTTTCTGGGTTTTTATTTTATACAATTTACTAAAAACAATGCAACTTTCAATAAAATCCCAGGTTGGAAAATTTAAAAATACAGGAAAGATAAATAAATTGACATGTTTCCTTTGAAGAATTTTCTATTAGAGGTTAAATATACTTTTCTCAAAATCCTCACCCTAAAGTTAGGCTAATGCGCCTGATTTCAAAGTCAGTTTGAATCGAAAGGTTAGAGGTTCAAGCTCACTAGCTGCCCCTTGGAAACCCTATAAAAATTTGTGTGCTTATTTTCTTGGAACTATTTTATAGTTACATATTTTCAGTGTCAAATACATCACCAAAAGATCACTGTAAATTCAACTTGCATTTGTCACCAGAATTTAAATTATTTGTAATTTTAAAAACTGTAGAGTAGATCTAATCTTCTTTAGCACTATTTTTGTTTTTTTGCTACATCATGAAATCTCTTTGTTCATTTGTTTCTTTTTTAATTGTTCTCAACTCCAAAATGAGTAAATTTGCTAAAAGGAATTTTATTTATAGAACAATTATCTTTGAAGTTTTATTTATCACAAGCAACTACTTCTTCTGCTGATTCAACATATCAGCCATCACATCAAACTGGTGATGATAAAAGCATTTCTGGAAATAAACTTAGCAGGGGTAGTAATTTGTGTGTGTTTTTCTTTCTTTCTTTCTTTCTTTTTTTGAATGATGGCTGGCAAGGAAATATTGCTCCTTATTCTAAGAATATAGTTGTCAGCCTCTAGATCCAAAATCTTTAGTGCATTTTTAAAGCCATTAAATATATATTTATTCAGGTCATCCTGCTGTCATAGGTTCATTAATAATGATATCTTCGTTTGGGTTATATGTTATGTTCTAGAAAAACTGTGTCAAGCATTTTAGATGTGTTAATTTATAGGACCACTAAAACAATAACATGCATCAAATATTATTATTATTATGATAACCATCATCATCACACTTTTTAAATGAGGCTAACTGTTGTTACCAAGAAGAAGTTGTTGAAACAGAACATGGGAACACTGAATGCTTTAAAACTAAAAAAGGTGTGCAACAAGGTTGTATTCTTTCATTATACTTATTCAATGTATATGCTGAGAAATAATCCAAGAAGCTGGGTTCTATGAAGAAAAACACGGCATTAGAATTGGAGGAAGACTTATTAACAACGTGCGATATGCAGATGATACAACCTTGCTTGCTGAAAGTGAAGAGAACTTAAAACATTTACTGATGAAGATCAAAGAGCACAGCCTATGGTATGGATTACATCTCAATGTAAAGAAAACAAAAATCCTCACTGCTGGACCAATAAAAACATTCTTATCAACAGAGAAAAGATTGAAGTTGTCAAGAACTTCATTCTTCTTGGATCAACTATCAACACTCACAGAAGCAGC
>NW_006408714.1:2677560-2678639 GCF_000296735.1 Chrysochloris asiatica
TAAGGTGGAGGGTCAGAGAAAATGAGGAAGACCCCCAAAGAGATGGATTGGCCAAGTGGAAGCATCGATGAACTCAAGCATGGTAACAGTAGTGAGGTTGGCCCAGGATCGGGCAGTGTTTCATTCTGCTGAGTATAAGGTCGCTATGAGTCGGTACCGATTTGATGGCACCTAACAACAACAAAGTTATTGTTAGGGTCTGTTGAGTCAGCACCTACTCATAGTGACCGTATCTATGCACAACAAAATGAAGTATTGATTGATCCTATACTATCCTTACAATTGTTGTCATGCCTAAAAAGTTACTTACTCCGTCCAAAATAAACAAATAATAAAAAACAGATATGAGACAGGATTTTTATCTCTACTGCATATTATTTCACAAAGAAGACTGATAAGATGTGTTCTGGATGTTTATTTAAAGGAATCTACAAGAACATTCAATAATAGCCTAGTAAAGGCTACTAAAACCAGTGGCTATGCCTTTGGGATTGATTTTGCTCTTGAGTTCATTTCAATTCATAGTCACCCTATATGACAGAGTTGAACTATCTCATGATGTTTCAAAGGCTTAATCTATATAGAAGAAGAATGCCACAACTTTCTCCTGCAAAGCGGCTAGTAGGTTCAAACCACTGATCTTTCAGATTATTGTTCATGATGGGAGGTTGAGCAATACCTGACAGGACTTGTTCTCTAGGATTTTATTAAGGATACTTTGGAAAATGATGTAAATCTCATTAAAAATCAAGGTTGCAAGGTTCTAAAATGTAAGAAAGATGGAAAACAAATTGATTTTTTCCTTCAAATCATTTTCTACTAAAAGACAAATATGTTTTTTTTTTGTTTTGTTTTGTTTTTTTTTGTAATGTACAACCTAAGTCTTTATATCTACCACTCATCTGTCAGTTTGTCAGACTGTGGTAGCTTAAGAGTTGCAGTGATTCTAAAAGCTAAACTACCGGTATTAAAATACCATTAGGGACCCCATAAGGAGCTCTGGTAGCGTAGTGGTTACGAATTGGGCTGTGAACCACATGGTCAGCAGCTTGAAACTACCAGCAGTTCCGCGGGAGAAA
>NW_006408714.1:2679459-2681265 GCF_000296735.1 Chrysochloris asiatica
AGAAATGATGCTGGAGAATGCATGATAGAAATCTGCAAAACCAATAATTTGTTCATTTCAAATACCTTCTTTAGACAACACAAAAGACAACTATACACATGTACCTCACCAGATGTAATACATAGAACTCAAATTGACTACATCTGTGGAAAGAGACGATGTACAATCTCCATATCATCAGCCAAAATAAGGCCAGGGGAAGACTGTGGAACAGGTCATCAATTACTCCTATGAAAATTTAAACTGAAGCTGAAGAAAATGAAAACAAGTCCACGAGAGCCAACATATAACCTTGAATATATCCCACCTGAATTTAGAGATCATTTGAAAACAGATTTGATATATTAAACACTAAAGACCGAACACCAGAAGAGTTGTGGGATGACATCAAGAACATCATACAGAAAGAAAATAAAAAGTCATTGAGAAGACAAGAAAGAAGGGAAAGGTATAAATAGGATGTCAGAAGAAACACTGAAACTTGCTGTCCAGCATAGAGATGCTAAAGCAAAGAAAGAAATGAGGAGGTAAAATAGCTGAACAGAAAATTGCAAAGATCAGCTCGAGAAGATAAAACCAAATATTACAATATAATGTGTAAAAATCTGGAATCAGAAAACCAAATAAGAAGAACACATTAAGCATTTCTCAAGCTGGGGAACTGAAGAAAAATATCAAGCCTCAACTTTCGTTATTGAAAGATTCTCTGGGCAAATTATAGAATGATGCAGAGAGCATCAAGTGAAGACAGAAGGAATACACAGAGTCACTGTACCAAAGGGAAATGGTTAATGTTCAAACGTTTCAAGTGGTAGCATATGATCAAGAGCCAATGATACTGAAAGAGGAAGTTCAAGGTGCATTGAAGGAATTGGCAAAGAACAAGGCACCAGAAATTGATAGAATCAAAATTGAAATCTTTCAAGAAAGTGAGGCAGCACAGGAGGCACTCACTCTTCTCTGACAAGAAATTTGGAAGACAACTATCTGGCCAACTGATTGGAAGAGATTCGTATTTGTGCCCATTCCAAAGAAAGGTGACCCAATGGAATGCAGATATCATTGGACAATCTCTTTGATATCCCATGCAAATAAAGTTTTACTAAAGATAATACAGAAACAGCTACAATCATACATTGACAGAGAACTTCTAGAGGTTCAAGATTCAGAAGAGGCTGTAGAATGAGGGATATCATTGCTGATGTCCGATGGAACTTGACTGAAAGCAGAGAATATCAGAAAGATGTTTACCTGTGCTTTATTGACTAAGCAAAGGCCTTCGATTGTGTGGATCATGACAAGCTATGGACAACATTGCGAATATGAGTATTCTGGAACACTTAATTGTGCTCATGAGGATTCTGTACCTGGACCAAGAGGCAGTTGTTCGAATAGAACATGGGAACACTGAATGTTTTAAAATTTAAAAAAAAGGTATGCAACAAGGTTGTATTCTTTCACCATACTTATTCAACTTGTATATGGAACAAATAATACAAGAACCTGGGTTATATGAAGAAAAACGTGGCATCAAGATTGGAGGAAGACTCATTAATAACCTGCCATATGCAGATGATACAACCTTGCTTGCTGAAAGTGAAGAGGACTGAAAATATTTACTGATGAAGATCCAAGAGCACAGCCTATGGTATGGATAACATCTCAATGTAAAGAAAAAAAAAAATCTTCACCACTGAACCAATAAACAACATTCTTATCAACAGAAAAAATATTGAAGTTTTCAAGGACTTCATTCTTCTTGGATCAACTATCAACACTCATGGAAGCAGCAGTCAAGAAATCAAG
>NW_006408714.1:2681926-2693202 GCF_000296735.1 Chrysochloris asiatica
TTTTTTTTTTTTTTTCGTTTTTGAGTATACCCTAATGAAATGACGATAACTCTATTACTAATAAAGCTTGTCTGCAGCTTTCCACTGATTGTAGAGACATTTTGCTTGAAATAAACATATACGTATATGAATTGGAACCCTAGTCACAGTACTTTTTGAGTTTTCCAAGTGTGATACTGTAGGTTAAATATTGGACTGCTAAACACAAGGTCAGTGGTTCAAACCCACTAGCTACTCCTTGAATGAAAGATGAGACTGTCTGCTTTCATAAAGGTTTGAAGTCTAGGAAACCATGTTTAGGACTCCAATGAGTCGGAATTGACTCGATGGCAATGTTTTTTTGTTTGTTTGTTTGTTTTGTTTTGTTTTTATAGGACGGTAATCTCGATAGATTTTCTGGAAGGACAAAGGAAAATCATAAAGAATTATTATGAAGAAGTTCTAAGGAAATGGAAAACTGCATTGGTGATCTGAGCCTTTCAGATTTCTTTTTCCCATAAAGTTCAAAGAACACTTAAAAGAACATGATGTGAGTCCCTCAAGAATGTGCAAACTTCAAAGAGCACAGAATCTTCGAGGTCAGGTGAGAGAGATTCAAGCTCTGTGTTGAGAACTGTGTAGACCTAGATGGAGGATATATCAAGAATAATAGCTAAACATTTTGACATGATTTTTTGCTTAATAAAATTTGACATAATTTTATAGCAATAATTTTTGGCTTACCCTTTTACACTTACTTCTCTTAGGCACTGACTGAAATCTGACTCCAGTGATATTGATCCCATGACATGGCTGTCTTGCAACATAAGCAAAAGCAGTATGCCTTGGCAGAAAACTTTGGCAGATGGCTGTTGATTTGACTTACATAGGAAGATATTAACAAGCTGCCAATATCATCTGTTAAAATATAGTCAAAACTCTAGGTTATGGCTAGATTGAGTGTTGTTATGTGTGGCCAAGCTCATTCCAACTCATAACAACCCTATGCACAACAGAACAAACACTGGCTAGTGCTGCGTTATCCTTAAAATCTTTGTTACATTTGAAGCCATGGTTGTTGCCACTTTGCCAATCATCTCATTGGGGTATCTACTTCTTTTCTGCTGACCATCCACTTTATCAATCATGATGTCCTTCTCCAGGGAATGGACCCTCCTGATAACTTGTCTGAAGTATGAGAGACAAAGTCTTGGTCATCCTCACTTCTAAGGAGCATTCTGCCTATACCTTTTCCAACAGAAATTTATTTCTTCTCTGTAAGTCCAATGATACCTTTAATATTCTTCTCCAAAACCATAATTAAAATGTATCAATTCTCTTATGGTCTTCCTTATTAATTATCCAATATTCATATGTATGTCATTGTTTTTGTCAAGTGCAGTCAAGTCTGATCTGACTCATAGCAACCTGGTATAGGGTTTCCAAGGAGTGACTGGTGAGCTTGAACCACCGACCTTGAGTTCAAACTGAACTTGCAGTCCAGTGCCTTCTCACAGCAGCCCACCAGGATTACTCCCATGTATATGAAATTACTAAAAATATCATGGCTTGGTTCAGGTGCTCTTTAGCCATCAAACTGATTTTTTTTTTTCCTTTAGTACTTTATAGAGGTTTTGTTTTTTGTTTTTTGTTTTGCCCCCAGCAGATTTGCCTAATGCAATATGCCATTTGGTTTCTTGACAGCTACTTTGATGAGTAATGCTTGTGGATCCAAGTAAAATGGAGTCTTTGACAACTTCAATCTTTATTTAATCTAAGACTTTTCTTATTCTGTTATTTATGATTGTGTAACTTTAAGATATAAACATACAATGATGTTTTGGAGCTGGCTGATGTTAGCTGGTGAGTAAGAGTTGATTGTGAAATATTCAAAAATTTTGTGAGTCAGTTGTTAAACTATTTTTAGCTTGAATCTGGCCATGGTGTGAATATTTACAAGGTAGAAATTGGCAAACATTGCATATTCACTACCCTCGGGATATCATCAAAACAAAACAAAAATTATAAAGATTTTCACAAACTATTTTATTCACCCACTCTTGAACTAATAGACCATGTTGTTGTTGTTAGGAGTTACTGACTCATAGTGTACTTATGCACAACAGAATGAAACACTACTTGGTTCTGCGCCAACCTCACAATTGTTACTACACTTGAGCCCATTGCTGCTGCCACTGTGCCAATCCATCTCATTGGAGGTTGTCCTCTTTTTCTCTGATCCTCCACTTGACATAATGTAGAAGCATGATGTCCTTCTACAGGGTTTGGCTCCTCCTGATAACATGTCTGAAGTATGAGAGACAAAATCTCACTATAATGGCTTTTATGGAGCATTCTGACTGTACTACTTCTATGAGATTTGTTTGTTCTTCGATGCATAAATATTGATATCCTGGGCATTAGTGAGTGATGTCAGTAATGATAGTCCTCATTCCATGCCCTTATCTGAATCTGGCTTGAATTTCTGGCAGTTCCTTGTCAATGCTATACTTTAGCCATTTTTTAAAATTATCTTAAGTAAAATTTTACTTGCATGTGATATTAATGATATTTTCTGATGATTTCTGCATTCCACTGGATCACCTCTCTTTGGAATGGGCACAAATCTAGATGTCTTCCAATCCATTGGCCAGGTAGTCTTCCACATTTCTTGGCATAGTTGAGTGAGTGCCTCTAGTGCTGCATCAGTTTGCTGAAAGATTTCAATTTGTATTCCATCAATTCTCAATGCCTCGTTATTTGCCAATTCCTTCAATGCACCTTGGACTTCTTCCTTCAGTACCATTGACTCTTAATCATATGGTACCTCTTGAAACAGTTGAACACCGACCATTTCTTTTTGGTACAGTGTCTCTGTGTTCTGTGTATTCCTCCCATCTGATGTTTTCTGCATCATTCAGTATTTTGGCCAAAGAATCCTTCAGTATGTAAGTACAGACTTGAATTTTTTTCCTGACTGCTTTCTGTTTGAGAAATGCTGAGTGTGTTCTTCCTTTTTGGTTTTCTAATATTAGGAGAGTTATATATAAGAAAACATAAAAAATGAGTCTATCGTCACAATTGTTTTTGCTATTGCCCTCTATTTCTTATATTCTTTAATCCTTTATATGTTAGTGAATAATTGGTGAACTTTATTACTATAAAAATAAACATTATACTGCTGACCTTCTATAAATTATTCCCAAGGGAAAACATCAGAGTGAAAAGTAAGCCAAAAAATTGAAAATGAAAAACAACAACTAACAAAAGTATATTTGAAGACCCAAACTGAGTTTTATATAAAACTAATGATGAAAATAGTAAAAAGTGACATCAACTTCTTTAAAAATGATACGTTTTTAATTATTACATTAAATGAAACATGCTAACCAAGGGTTTAACACCGAGCTACTAACCTAAAGATCAGAGATTTAAACACAACCATCATCTTCAATAAATAAAAACCTCCTTCTCCTATAAACATCACAGCCCAGAAGATCCTATGGGGTGTTGCTACTCAATTACATGCCATTCTATGAGTCAAAAAATCTACTTTACATCACACAAAAAAAGCAACAACCATTAAGTTGTATATATTATCCACAGGACACCCTCAAAATACAAATAACTATAAGTTACAATGAAAAAAGTTGAGATGCTTTAAAGAGTGAACATGGCTAGGAATGTAAGAAATTAAATTTGATTTTACTCTAATATCAGCTACTTGAAAATGCACACTATTGACCTCATCTGGATTGAGTAAAATAATGAGCATGATCTTAAATACCATCCCTGACTCTAAAATTCCATCTCAAAAAATGTAAGAAATTCTTAGTTTTAACAATATTTAACTTAATACATGGTCCACTACCTTAAACTTAAGATAACAAAGAAATAAAAAAATCACAAACATCTTCATAATTCTGTATTCTCGAACCTAGCTTTTTGGTTAACAATGTTATTATGAATATTATATTTATTTCTCTATTTTATTAAGGATATTTCATCTTACATCCTTTAATTCAAAGTATGCTTTGATTCCAAACTTTATTAGAATCTCAAAAGAGAGAGGTGAAAGATAGGTCAGAGAATTATAGGCAGTTTGAAAGTTCCTGGTAAAAATGTAATAAAAAGATAATGAGAATTATCAATTAACTTTTTGAAGCCTTCCTCATAATACTCAGATTTTATAGGTAAAGAAATTAAACATATCAACATCATCAACAAAATTACATATTTGCCCAAATAACGACATAAATTTTTAGTTCATAACCAGTTTATATAGTAATAAAGTGATAGATATTAAGTTATGTGGGAGAAATTAGCTCATGTATGGAGTCCTGGTGTAGTGCTACAGTATAAGCACTGGAACCACAAAGTTGGTGGATCAAACTCACCAACCACTCTTTGGAAATCAATACAGGGTTACTATGATTGGAACCAACGAGCTCTGGTAGTGTAGTGGTTATGAATCGGGCTGCTAACCTCAAGATCAGCAGTTTGAAACTACCAGCTGTTCTGTGAGAGAAAAATGAGGCTTTCTGCTTCTGTAAAGATTTACAGTCTTGGAAACCCTGTGCAGGGTCACTATGAGTCAGAAGCCACTCCATGGTACTTAACAACAACAACAATGATTGGAACCGCCTTAAAGGGGTTTAACAACAACATTTAGCTAAGTAGATAGAGCACAGTAGTGAGGAATCTGAGGGATTTTGTTTTGTTTTGTTATGTAATAACAACACTGGTTGTTAGTGTCTCTTGTTTGTATCCCCATGCAGTCTAATACCAGCCACTTGGAAATGTACACTATTGTTCTCCACAGGATTGGATAAAATAATGAGCATAAGTCTCTATACACCATTCCCCACTATAAAATACAAAGTGAAAAAATATATAAAATTCCATCTTTACACTTGAAGCATACTATGACAAGTGTGGCATATGCAGACTAACATAACAACAAAATGCTGTTGAGGTTAAGTCTATTGAGTTGGTTCTGACTCACAGCAACTATGCATTGGGTTTCCTTTGTAGTGTCTAGTAGGTTTGAATTAACCTCTTGGTTAACAGTCCACTGCTTATTCTGCAGCATCACCCCAGAACTGTAACAATAGAATATATAGGGCATAGCAGTATGCAGTCAAGTCTACCATTTGTTCCCTTTCACTGGATCAAGGTTTAATGGCACTTTCTTTTCACTCTATAAAATAAGGAGATTAGACAAGACTAACATGGCCTTGGTTTTAGGTTAGATTCTTAACCGTCTCTTTAGACTGAAATTTAACATAAATACTCTATTAACCTGTTACTTGACATGAAAAACACAAAACCACCGTTAACAAAAATAGATTGTAGTTTTCTTGTAAAATGTATTAGTAGAAAAAGGATTTCTTTTACTTCCTATTTATAAATGAGCACTAGCCATGAAAGGATTCCTGGCAGCATAGTGGATTACAAGCTGAGCTGCTAACTGCAAGGCCAGCAATCTGAATCTACCAGCTGCTCCAAGGAAGCAAGATGAGACCTTCTACTCCTATAACAATTTGCAACCTCGGAAACCTGATTCAGGGTCTCTTTGAGTTGGAACCGGTGCTTTGGCACAAAACCACCACCATTAATGACCATCAGGACACAAAAGACCAAAGAGAAATAGATGTAAATATAATTAAATTGTGATTTATCTGAATAAGATAAAGTCTCGCAAGCCAGCTACCCAGTAGCCTTGCTACATAAGCATTGTGTGTGCGCAGTAGAGGCCTCCAGCAGTAGTTGGAGGTGTCCGGTCACTCAGACCCCTCCTCAAGTCACCACTGTAGAGGTACATAGATAGATATTGAGAAGTTAATGGGAGAAAGATTGTCTAGTATTTTTGTCTCTGAAGATCAGTTAGGTATCTGCGTGTGCACAGCGTAATTCTCGAAATAGTTCTGTCCTTTTCTGTTGGGGTTTTACAGATTGTTCATATGGTTTGTCTGTCAGACCTGACAGTCCTGCTTTTTTCTTACCAGTTATGCTGGAGTAAAGGGTCCTGCACAAGTTAATTTTAGGTCTGTGACCCAGAGGCTGATGTCATAAATAGCTGCCAAACAATTTCCCCTTGGCTCTGATAGGGTTCTTTTTCTCTGTGCCATGGGAAAAACTGTGGACTCTACGGTGGACTTTTGTTTTGGGGAGTGCACACTCATCTGCCTGAAGGTGTCCGGGCTGGGCAAAGAAAGCATAGCAGGGAAGAGGAGGAAAAATGGGTAGAAACCCCCTGCACCTCCTTTTGCAAATGTCACTGCACCACTTTTAGCGCTGATTCTCTGTGAGAGTCTGGATGTAGCCCCATCCTCTGAACTCCTCCCAGGCTGCCAGATAGTTGTCTTCCAAATTTCTTGGCATAGATATGTGAGTACTTTCTGTGCTGCATCACTTTCTTGAAAGATCTCAATTCTGATTCCATCAATTCCTGGTGCCTTGTTCTTTGCCAATTCCTTCTGTGCACCTTGGACTTCCTTCTTCAGTATCATTGGCTCTTGATCATATGCTGCCTCTGGAAATGGTTGAACATAAACCATTTCCTTTAAGTACAGTGACTCTGTGTATTCCTTCCATCTTCTTTTGATGCTTTCTGCATCATTCAATAATTTGCCCAGATAATCCTTCATTAACAAAAGTTGAGGTTTGTATTTTTTCTTAAGTTCCCCCAGCTGAGTGTCTTCTTCCTAACCATTTAGTATCCCCTTATTCTGTTTAAACAACTGTCTATGAGGTCTATGAACAGGTTCCTAATAAATACAATTAAGTTGTATGGGATACCCTTTCTTTGCAATGTTAACCATAGTTTATCATGATCCATACAATCAATACCTTTGCATAGTCAATAAAGTACAAGTAAATATCTTTCTGGTATTCTCTGCTTTCATCCAAGATAATCTTGCATTAGAAATTATATCCCTTGTTACAAGTCCTCTTCTAAATCCAGCTTGAATATCTATCAGCCATTTTTTACTTTCATGTGATATTTATGATATTGTTCAGTACTATATATTGGATCACTTTGCTTTAGAATAAGCAAATACGGATCTCTTCCAATCAGTTGGCCAGGTAGCTGTTTTCTAAATTTCATGGCATAAATAAATTAGCACCTCTAGTGCTGTCTCATTTTCTTGAAATATTTCATTTAGTATTTCGTAAATTCCTTGAACATTGTTTTAGCCAAAGTCATAACACAGCTTGGACTTCTTCCTTCTGCACCATTGTCTTGATCAGATATTACCTCTTGAGATGGCTGTACATTGACCATTTCTTTTTGATACAGTGATTCTGTGTATTCCTTCTATCTTCTTTTCATGTTTTCTGCCTCATTCAATAATTTGTCCATGTTGTTATTAAATGTCGTCCAGTTGTTTCTAACTCATTGTGACACTATATAAGATTTCTGCAGGGCAGCTGGTGGGTGTGAACTGCTGAACTTAGAATCCTTTAATATAGCAAGTTAGGAGTTAGGACTTGAATGTTTTCCACAGTTCTTTCAGTTTGAGGACTACTGAGCATGTTTTTTTTTTTTTTTTTTTTTTTTTTGGTTTTGTAACCCCAGGTGTTCCAATATTTTTTTATGATAGTTTTTTTTTTCTTTGCCAAGCTGCCCTTTGAATTTTTCTGTTCAGTTATTTTACCTCCTCATTTATTCTGTTTTCTTTAGCTTATCTATATTCAAGAACAAGTTTCAGAGTCTCTTCTGACATCCATTTTGTTTTTTTCTTTCTTTCCTGTCTTCTTAATTACATTTTGTTTTCTTCCTGTATGATGTTCTCTATGACACCACACACCTTGTCTGGTTTTGATTCTTAGTGTCTAATGCACCAAATATGTTCTTGAGATAGTTTATAAATTCTGGTGGGGATGTGTTGAATGTCATATGTTGGCTGTCCTAGACTTGTTTTAATATTTTTTTGCTGCAGTCTGAATTTATATATGAGTCATATGTAAAGCATAAATTGATAGTTTGTTCCACAGTCTGCCCCTTTCGTTGCTTTGGCTGATGTTATTAAACTTTTCAACCTGTCTTCTCACAGATATAGTCAATTGATTCCTGTATTTTCAATCTAGTGAGTGCAATGTATATTGTCATCCTTTATGTTGCTTGAAAGAGATATTTGCAATAAATAAGTCATTGGTCTTGCAAAATTCTATCATGTGGTCTCCTGCATCATTTCTGTCACCAACATCATATTTTCCAGCTAGTGATGCTTTTTCTTTGTTTCCAATCTTTGCATTTCAATCACCAGTAATGATCAATACTTCAAGATACATCATGAAATGTTCTTTTTGAGGATGAATGCTACACCATTCCTCTGGAATTTGTTGCTCCCAGTATTATAAATACAATGATTGTCAGATTCAAAATGGTCAATTCCAGTCCACTTCTGTTCACTAATGCTTAAGCTATGTATCTTTGTGCACTCTATTTCATTTTTGACTAGTTCCAATTTTTCAGGAGTCATACTTTGTACATTCCATGTTCTGATTATTAACGGATGTTTCCTGATGTTTCTCCTCATTTTGAGTTGTGCTCCTTCAACATGTGAAGGTCTTAAAAGCTTTGCTCCATGTGTATCATTATGGTCAAATCTACTTTAAAGAGGCAGCTCTTCTCCAGTCATATTTTAAGTGCCTTCCAACATGAGAGGCTAATCTTTTAGCACTATATATGACAATGTTTCACTGCTATTTCCTAAGATTTCCAGTTGCTAACCAACTATTCAGCAGTAATCCTCTTCTTCTTCCTAATCTGCTTATTATGGAATCTCCACTGAAACCTGTCTGCCAGGAGTAACCCTGCTGGTATTTAAATATTTGTGGCATAGCTTCCAGCTTACAACAACAAATAAGCTACCAAAGCATAAGAAAGTGACAGATAAATAGTGGTTAGAAGGTTGAATTTAAGGTTCCACCCCAAGACTTTCTCTCTGTCATCTCTTTCTTCCTTCTTGTTGTTATTAAGTGCTTTTGAGTCAGTTCTGACTCATAGTGGTCCTGTATAGGCTTTTCCAGGAGTTGCTGGTGGGTTTGAACTGTTTACCTTATGGTTAGTAGTCCAATGTTTATAATATAGCACCACACCAGGATTTATGCTGCTGGCTAGGAATTGCTGGTTTGCAAGGATTGAAAGTAAAATACAGGAAAAAAAATATATATATAATAAGTTGTTGTTGTTGTTAGATACCAACCAGTTGGTACTGACTCCTTGTGACCCTATGCACAACAGAACAAAACACTGACAATTCTGGGCCAACCTCGCACTCATTGCCATACTTGAGCCCATTGATGCTGTCATTTTGCTAATCCATCTTGTTGGAGGGCTTCCTCTTTTTCTCTGGCCCTCCACCCTAACAAACATGATATCCGTCTCCAGCAACTTGTCCCTCCTGACAATATATCCAAAGTATGAGAGACAAAGTTTTGGCCATCCTGGCCTCCAAGGACCACTCGGGTTGTACTTCTTCCAATACAGATCTATTGGTTCTCTTGGCAGACCATGGCTCTTTCAATATTTTCCTCCAACACCATAACTCAAAAGCATCGATTCTTCTACGGTCTTCCTTATTCACTGTATAGCTTTCGCATGCATATGAGGTTATTGAAGATATCATGGCTTGGGTCAGGCGTACCTTACTCCTCAAACTGGCATCTTTGTTCTTCAATACTTTAAAAAGGTCTTGTGCATCAGATTTTCCTAAGAAGTGTTTTACAAATAATGGCATTTAGACAGTATTTTCTCTACTTTTTTGCAGCTGATTATCAGGATGACTACAATACTTCTAACTACAGTCCATCTGTGAACACGTATCTACACAGGCATTTGCAGGTGGCAGGATTCACATAGTGTGTTTACATGTAAAGGAAGTGCCAATAGAGTGCAGATTCAGCACCACCGAATCACTGAGAATTTTTTTTTAAATGAATCCTCCTGATCCTAAAGCAAACAAAGATGCACTTGATGACACATTCCCAATGCTGTGTGGCACTATATGTTAGCATAGGCAAAGCTATATTGGGGGAAAAAAAGATAATCTGGTCTGCCCCATGTTGGAATTAGAATCAACAAGGGTTATAGAATCCTTTGCTGAGCATGAAAGCAAAATATTATATAGAAACTTACCCAAATTAATAAGTTACAAAGTTAAGATTCAAATTCAGATCTAAGACGATTTTACCAGTCAAAGAAGTAGGAGAACGTGCATCCAGAAAGGGGACCAATCTTCCAAGAATGAAGAAACCAAGATCTTTAGGACAGAAAATGGGGATAAAGGAAGAAAAAACAGAAGTCATGGAATCTGCTTCAAAGCACTTTCTTGTAATAGATAGGCTACATCTTTAACTGGAATAATGACCAATCCTAAAGTTTCCACAGAGTTCTTTCAGGTAAGAGTAGGGTTTGGGTTGAGTAGGAACAGTAATTGGGCTCTGGCTGAGAATAGTAAGTAAAGAATTCAGAGACTAAGAGAAAAACCAGAACTTGACAGAGACTCTTTCTTAATAGTATATCTAGATATTAGAGCCATATAAAGCTGGGTTCAAATCCAATCTTTGTTACTTTCTAGTTAAGTGAGTATAGGCAAGCTAACTTCTCTAAGCATCCTAACATTCTTCTGTAAATCTAAGATTATATCATTGGCCATATGAGGCAGCAATAAATATTGAAGTAATACATGCAAAAAGTCCATCAGAGTACCATACAGACAATAGTTTCTCACTCAGTGATTCAAATAGGTTTGTTTGTTCGGTAATATTATTAATCACTTTATATAAATTTGCATTTCTATTTCTTAAAAATAGAAACACAAGAATGGAAGTCATAAAGCTAACAAAACTTTTCTATGAATAAAATATTAGGCTTGATAATTTAAAAATAGAATTTTCTATTTCAAAGCACTCAAATAATTGAAGGAGAGTTTAAAAAAAAAGGGGGGGGGACTTTTAATGTGGGTTGAACAAAAAGACACTCACCAGGAAAGAGCTTTAAGCACTATAAGAAATAGAAATGCACAGGATTTCCAAGGCTGCACATCTTTAAGGGAGCAGAAATCCTCACCTTTCTCGCACTGAATGAATACACAGTATCAAAAGATTTTGCATAGTCAATAAAACACAGGTAAACATCCTTCTGATATTCTCTGCTTTTAGTCAAGATCCATCGGACATCAGCGATGACGTCCCTCGTTTCACAGCCTCTTTTGAATGTGGCTTAAACATCTGGAAGTTCTCTGTCAATGTATGATTGTAGCCATTTCTGTATTACCTTTAGCAAA
>NW_006408714.1:2694006-2696243 GCF_000296735.1 Chrysochloris asiatica
TTTCATTTTCTTTAGCTTCAGTTTGAATTTGCATATGAATAATTGATGGTCTTTTCCAGTCTGCCTCTGGCCTTGGTTTGACTGATGATATGGAGGATAGTGTCCATTATGTCACTAATTCTAAACTTGATCTAATATAGAAAAAGTGTAGAATTTACAAAATATGAAACTTGGAAAATTAGAAGTTGTCAAAAATGAAATGGGATGCAAAAAGATCAGTATCCCTAGACATTAATGAGCTGAAATGAACTGGTATTGGCCATTTTGAATCAGATAATCTTACTACGCCAGAAATGACAAATTGAAGAGCAACAGTGTCACATCTATTGTCAAAAAGAACATTTCAAGATCTACCTTAGAGTACAATGCTGTCAACTGAATGGATAATGTCCATACAACTACAATGAAAATAATTTAATAGAACTATTACATGAATTCATGCACCAAATATTAAAGCCAATGATGAAGAAATTGAAGGATTTTTCGAGCTTCTTCAGTTTGAAATGTATCAAGAGTGCAATCAATATGCATTGATAATTGCTAGTGATTGGAAGACAGAAATGAGAAACAAAGCAGGATCACCAGCTAGAAAACATGGCCTTGATGATACAAATGACATGATGGAATTGTGCAATGCTTATTTATTGCAAATAACTTTTCTCAACAATAAGAACTATACACCTAGGCCTTGCCAGACGGAGTACACAGTAATCAAATCTACTACATCTTTGGAAAGAAGGAATGGAGAAACTCAATACCATTAGTCAGAAGAGGCCAGGAATTGACCGAAGAACAGACAATCAGTTGCTCATGTGTAAGTTCAAGTAGAAGCTGAATAAACTAAAAGAAGCTGACAAGAGACAAAGTATTATCCTGGGTATACCCCACTTGAATTAGAGACTGTTCCAAGAATATATATGACTCATTTACACAAACAACCAAAGATCAGATGTATTTCCAGAGGACATCAAAGACATCTTATAAGAAGAAAGTAAAAGGATATTGATCAAAACAGCATAATAGATAATGATGGACATTATCTCATGATTAAAGGGACAATTTAACAAGATGACATAGCCATAATAAATATCTATGCTTCCAGTGAAAGAGTTCAAAATATATAAAGCAAACTCTAATAGATTTCAAGAAAGTAATAGATAAATTATGATAATAGTGGGCAATTTTAATACATCATTTGTAAAAATGGATAGAACAATCAGAAATAAACTTGACAAAGACACAGAGGGATTAAACAACATAATCAGCCAACTGGATCTCATAGATGTGTACAGAACATTCAACCCAACAACAGCATGATCCACATTCTTTTCCAGTGTGCATGGAACATTCTCCAGATAGAATATGTGTTAGGCCATAAAACACGCCTCCATAAATTTATAAACATCAAAAGACTACAAATCATCTTCTCAGACCACAATGCTATAAAACTGGAAATCAACAATAGAAAGACCAAAGAAAGAAAGTCAAATATATGGAAACTGAATAACAGCTAGCTGAAAAGTGACTAGGTAGTAGAAAAAATAAAATGTAAATTCACAAAGTTCCTAGAAACAAATGAGAATGAAACACAACATCCCATAATCTTTGGGACAGGGCAAAAGCAGTGCTGAGAGGACATTTTATTGCAATAAATGCACACATCCAAAAAAAAAAAGAAAGAACCAAGTCCAACACATTGACACAATATCTCCAACACAACAACTCGAAACAGACCAGCAAAGTAAACCTACAGTCAACAGAAGAAAGGAAATAATAAATATTCGAGCAGAAATAAATGAGATAGAAAACAAAACAAAAACAAAAAAACTATTGGGAAAATCAACAGGACAAGAAGCTGGTTCTTTGAAAGAATTAATAAAATTGACAAACCACTGGCAAACCTAACAAAAGAAAAGAGGGAGAAGACACAAATAACACACATAGGAAATCACATGGATGATGTCACAACAAAACCAATAGAAATAAAAATGATAATAACAGAATATTATGAAGAGTTGTACTCCAATAAATTTGAAAACCTAGAAGAGATGCACACATTTTTAGAAAAACATGACCTATCTAAACATACACAGAGTGAAGTAGAAAACTTGAACAGACCTACATAAAGGAAGAAATTGACCAGGTCATCAAAAAACTCCCAAACAAAAAAAGTCCAGGTCCAGATGGCTTCACTGGTAAGTTTTACCAAACATTCTGGGAATAGCTGTCACCAATTC
>NW_006408714.1:2696343-2699841 GCF_000296735.1 Chrysochloris asiatica
AGAATCTTTCAATAATGAAAGTCGAGGCTTGAATTTTTTCTTCAGTTCCCCCAGCTTGAGAAATGCTGAACGTGTTCGTTTTTTTGGTTTCCTGAGTCCAGATCTTTGCACATTTTGTTGTAGTATTCAGCTTTATCTTCTAGAGCTGATCTTTGAAATTTTCTGTTCAGCTCTCGGACCTCCTCATTTCTTCCATTTGTTTTAGCATCTCTATACTCAAGAGCAAGTTTCAGTGTCTCTTCTGACATGCATTTGACCTTTTCCTTCTTTCTTGTCTTCTCAGTGACTTTTTGCTTTCTTTCTGTATGATGTTCTTGATGTCATCCCGTAACTCTTCTGGTCTTGGTCTTTAGTTTTTAATGTATCAAATCTGTTCTTCAGATGATCTCTAAATTCAGGTGAGATATATTCAAGGTCATATTTTGGCTCTCGTGAACTTATTTTCATTTTCTTTAGCTTCAGTTTGAATTTGCATATGAATAATTGATGGTCTTTTCCAGTCTGCCTCTGGCCTTGGTTTGACTGATGATATGGAGCTTTTCCATTGCCTCTTTCCACAGATGTAGTCAATTTGATTTCTATGTATTCCTCTGGTGAGGTCTATGTGTATAGTTGTCCTTTATGCTGTCTAAAGAAGGTATTTGAAATAAACAAATCATTAGTTTTGCAGAATTCTATCATGTGTTCTCCAGCATCATCATTTCTATCCAACTACTGATCCTTCCTCTTTGCTCCCAACCTTTTCATTCCAACCACCAGTAATGATCAATGTATCTTGATTGCATGTTTGTTCGATTTCAGATTGAAGAAGTTGCTAGAATTCTTCTATTTCATCCTCACTGGTTTTAGTGGTTGGTGCATAAATTTATATTATTTATAAAATAATAGTGGTATTAACTGGGCTTCCCTATAGGCGTAGGGGTATTATCCTATCATAGACAGTGTTGTACCTCATGACTGTTCTGGATATGTTCTTTTTGACAGTGAATGCAACACCATTCCTCTTCAATTTTTCATTCCCGGCATAGTAAATCATGTGGTTGTCAGCATCAAAATGGCCAATACCAGTCCATTTCAGCTCACTAATGCCTAACATATCAATATTTATGTGTTCCATTCCATTTTTGACAACTTCCATTTTTCCCAGATTCATACTTTGTACATTACATGTTCCGATTTTCAGTGGATGTTTTCAGCTGTTTCTCTTCATTTTGAGTTGTGCCCCATCAGCAAATGAAGGTCCCGCTGGCTTTTCTTCCACAGGCTTTACTCCATTTGCATCACCACGGTCAGCTCTACTTTGAGGAGGCAGCTCTTCCCCAGTCACATTTTGAGTGCCTTCAAACCTGAATGGCTTGTTTTCCGGCACTGTATCTGACAGGGTTTCTCTGCTATTCATAAGGTTTTCAGTGACTAAATATTTTAAGTAGTTTGTCAATCTTTCTTCCTAGTCTGTCTTTGTCTGGAAGCTCATCTGAAACCTGTCCACCATGGAAAGACTAAATGTGGATTCTTAAATGTTTTCTTCCTTTCCTATATTACAAAATATTAGTAAGTTCTTATAATAAACTAGGACTGCTACAATCCTTTTTGATGACCAAATAAAAAAATAGCTTATAATTACATTAATTCCACTAGATTGTAAGCTCCTAGAGTACACGACTATAGGTTTTCATTTGTTCCCCTTATGTCACTAAGCAAAAGGTATCTGCACTTGTTTGGCACATCTCTATTGAATGGACACTTGAGTTTATCATGGAAAACAAATTAGAGAATCTAATAAATATTGAACATGCCATTAATTCATAAAAATGAAAAAGCTTTTTATACTACCTGGTATGGCATTATAAGACAAGCTCTGAACTTTTAGCCACTAGATCAGTTCTTCAAACCCACCTTGGGAATCCTATACAGGGTCACTATGAGTTAGAACTGACTCAATGGCACTTAACAACAACAATAATATGCCAGAAAAAATATGAAGCTGTGCAGATAAAAACAAAGAAAAGCTGTTTAAGTTATTAAATTTAAGCACTGACTTGTTCTAATTAGAATAATCAATGCAATATGTGATGGATTGTTGCTGTTGTTAAGTGCTGTTGAGTCAATTCAAACTCATAGTGACCTTGTTTAAGGTTTCCAAGTAGCAACTGGTGGGCTTGAACCACGAACATTGAGGCTAGCAGTCCAGTGCTTACCCTACAGTGCCACACCAGGACACTAGATGTGCCTAGGCAGATTATAATACAATAACACTGACCTCTGAATGTTAAACAGTTTCCCTTGTATCATGGCATAATACTGTAAATATATACTTACTAATTATTCTTGAATTTTTTATTCATATTGCACAGAAACTACTTTATCACTCCACTGAATACTTTAACATATTTTGCTAAAAGATGTAGTTTTATTGGTAAATTTAAAATATAATGGAAATGATGCTTGAAAATATATTAGTCAAAAGCCATAGAATGGGTTTATTTGACATTGAATAAGATTTGCTTAATCAAATAACTTAGACAGTAGTGTTCAATGGAGGGATTTCATATAGGATCTCGAAGGGAGCATGTATCTGATCCGTAAGATTCCATTATTTGTTTTGTGACATCAGTTGAATTTTGTATGTAAACTATGAGAAAAAAATAAAAGTCTCAATGAAGATTACAAATTGTTTGGTCTCAGTAACTTCTCCACATGAGGGGAAACAGTTAGAAGCACTGGTAAATTTGAAATGTCATTTAGAATTACTAATGGTTATGTGGAATTGGCATTTGTATATAAGTATCTGGACTTAACTGGAGTAATCTCAGCATAAAATATGAATATTAACATAAAATAGAAATATTTTAATTACATGCTGGTCAATGAGACTCATAAACTTGAGATAGAAATAATGACTTAGAGAGAGAGTGTAGACTGAAAAGAGAAGAGGTTTTAAGACTGAGTTCCAGTATATTCCAACAAAGACATAGCTGGGAACATAAGGAAGAATACAGACAAATTATGTTTTTAAGTCCAAGTGAAGCAAGTGTTTCAAGAATGTGGGAGTGAACAAAAACTGCTGATAGTAAGTTTAGATTAGAACTAGGATTTAGCACCATGGAGTTACCGTTAACTGTAAAATGAAAGAGTAATCTTTATAGAGTGGGTTCTGCTGTGAATTGGGAGGATGAAAACACAAATAAGAGTCGAGGCAATTTTTCAAATAATTTTGGTTTTTGCTTTAAAAAAATAAGGTAGTTATTGTAATGGTCTATAGGTAGAGAAATGATATTTCAGAGATAGTTAACATAATAGCATGATAATATAAAATAGAAAGGGATAATTGATGCTAGCAAAAGAGAAGGGATAATCATTAGATATCATTGTTTATGAGAGGAATAGAAGCATAGACATTAGATTGTTGTTGTTGTTGTTAAGTGCCATGGAGTCGGTTCCGACTCATAGCGACCCTGCACAGGGTTTCCGAGGCTGTAAATCTTTACGGGAGCAGAA
>NW_006408714.1:2699966-2701481 GCF_000296735.1 Chrysochloris asiatica
GATAATAACAGAATATTATGAAGAGTTGTACTCCAATAAATTTGAAAACCTAGAAGAGATGCACACATTTTTAGAAAAACATGACCTATCTAAACATACACAGAGTGAAGTAGAAAACTTGAACAGACCTACATAAAGGAAGAAATTGACCAGGTCATCAAAAAACTCCCAAACAAAAAAAGTCCAGGTCCAGATGGCTTCACTGGTAAGTTTTACCAAACATTCTGGGAATAGCTGTCACCAATTCAACTCAAATTATTCCAGAACATTGAAGAGGATGGAAAACTTCTTAATACATTTTATGAAGCAAACATAGCCCCCATACCAAAACCGGGAAAGGACATCACTAAGAAAGAAAATTATAGACCAATATCCCTCATAAACATAGATGCAAACATTCTCAACAAAATCCTAGCAACAGAATTCAACAACACATCAAAAAAATAATACCTCATGACCAAGAGGGATTCATACCAGGGATGCAAGGATGATTCAACATCAGAAAAACAATCAATGTAATCCATCATATAAATAAGAAAAAGGCAAAGAACCACATTATCATATCAATTGATGCAGAAAAGGCATTTGACAAAATCCAAATCCATTCCTGATAAAAACACGCAGCAAAATAGGAATTGAAGGGAAATTCCTCAACATAATTAAGAGCATATATACAAAACCAACTGTTAAGATAACTCTTAATGGAGAGAAACTAAAAGTCTTCCCATTGATAACAGGTACCAGACAGGAAGGCCCTTTGTCACCACTCCTATTCAATATTGTTTTGGAAGTCTTACCCAGACATTTGATGTAAGATAGGGAAATCAAAGGCATCCAAATTGGTAAAGAGGAAGTAAAACTCTATTTGCTGATGATAAGATCCTATCCATTGAAAACCAGGAAAACTCAGCAAAAAAACTACTGGAACTCATTGAAAAATTCAGCAAAGTGGCAGGGTACAAGATCAACATAAAAAATCACTTGGATTTCTCTATACCAATAATGACGGTACTAAAAAAGACCTTAGGAAAGTAATACCATTGACAATAGTCACCCAAAGGATGAAATATTTAGGAATAAATGTAACCAGAGAATAAAAGGAACTATACAAAGAAAACTACAAAACACTAGTACAAGACACCGAAAGAGACTTACAAAAATGGAAGAATACACCATGCTCCTGGAAAGGAAGACTGAATATTGTAAAATTGGCATGATAAAATTCTGCAAAATGAATGAGTTGTTCATTTCAAATACCTTCCCTAGATAGCATAAGAGATGACTATACACATGGGCCTCACCAGATGGAATACATAGAAACCAAATTGACTACATCTATGGAAAGAGACAATGGAAAAGTTCCAGATCATCAGTCAAAACAAGACCAGGGGCAGATTGTGGAACAGACTATCAATTGCTCATATACTAATTAAACTGAAGATGAAGAAAATGAAAACAAGTCCACGAGGGCCAAAATATGACCTTGAATATATCCCACCTGAATTTAGAGATCAT
>NW_006408714.1:2701581-2702388 GCF_000296735.1 Chrysochloris asiatica
GCCAGACAGAGTCGCTATGAGCTGGAATCAACTGCACAGCACAGAGCAACACGCTGGTGGTAAATGGACTGGTGATGTTGTTGTTGTTGTTGTTATGTGCCATGGAGTCGGTTCCGACTCATAGCGACCCTGCACAGGGTTTCCGAGGCTGTAAATCTTTACGGGAGCAGAACGCCTCATCTTTCTCCCGCTAAACCGCTGGTAGTTTCGAACTGCTGACCTTGCGGTTCAAAGCCCGATTCATAACCACTACGCTACCAGAGCTCCTAAGATTAGACCATCAGTAACTCCTTCATTGAAAAGAGACAAGAAAAAGTAAATGATTAGCAGTGCAGATGGATTGGTAGAAGTTCTGGGAATATGTGGAAGAATATTTTTATGATGTACAAATCAAATTTATATCAGAAAACAGAAAGGGCAATCAAACAAAGAACACATGAGCATGTTTAATTGAAGTACTATTTCCCAGTATGTAAGAAATCCAAAGAGAAATCACAAAAGTTATTGCAATATTTTGGAGGTATAACAACTCCAGGCATCAAAAACAATCACCATCCAGTTGATTCCAACTCACAGTGACCTTATTGTGTCAGAGTATAATTGAAAACTAAGGCTTTTCAAAGTCGAAGTTTTGTTAAGTAGATTCCTAGATCTTACTTCCAAGATATCACTTGATGTTGTTTTTGTTGTTTGTCCCATTGAGTTGGAGCTGACTCATAATGACTCTATATAGGGTTCCTGAGGAGCCATTAGTATGTTTGAACTGCCAAGCCTGTGGCTAGCAATCCAGGGCTTATCCTATAGCTC
>NW_006408714.1:2708083-2708963 GCF_000296735.1 Chrysochloris asiatica
TGAGATATCATATCACTCCATCAATAACAGCAAAGTTCACAAATGCAGAGGATAATAAATGCTGGTGAGGATGTGGAGAGACTGGGACCTTCCTACATTGCTGCAAAATGGTCTAATTACTCAGGAAAACAGAATGGCTCTTCCTCAGAAAGTTGGAAACAGAAATAACATATGACCCAGAAATTTCTCTACTTGGTATATATCCACAAGAAATACAAGCCACAACACAAGTATATATATGCACACCAATGTTCATAGCAGCACAATGCACAACAGCAAAAAGATGGAAACAGCCTAAGTGCCCATCAATGGAACAATGGATAAACAAACTTTGGTAGGTAAACACAATGAATATTATGCTACCTTGAAGAATAACAAGGAAGCTGCAAGCCACCTCACAACATGGATGAACCTTGAGGACATTATGCTAGCTGAAATTAAAACTATTCCAAAAGGACAAATATTGCATAAGACCATTATTGTGAAAGCTTAAAATAATACCTATATTAAAAGGAGGAAAATATTTCTTTGTCACCAGTGGGGTGGGGTGTGGGGGGATTGTGGAAAGTAGAGGGAAACAATGGTAGACCACAGGGTATGGGGCAGACAAATCATGGTTCCGAGGACAGTACACAAGAAAGGGAAGGAGTGGAAGAACAATGTAGATAGGGGAACACTGAGAAAGAATTGCATGGGCAAAATGGGGCAGAGATAATAGTGATACATGCTCAACCTTGGAACAACAGGGCTCTGTGATACAGGGATTGAGGCATAGTTTGAGGAGGGGAAATAATACTAAGATGCTTGACAGTCTTATGAACATTGGTTTACCTTGCCTACTATTGTAAAATAGACACTTTAGTGGGATAGGAAGGAATGT
>NW_006408714.1:2710288-2711351 GCF_000296735.1 Chrysochloris asiatica
GACATGAAGAGAGGGAGCAGCTGGGGACTCTAGATTCATGGGAAGAGAGGGAGTAAGAGCTGGCGGCCAGGAGCAGACTTGCAGAATGTGCCCTTTGGTGGTATAAATTATTATATATGCCTGAGTGGTTTTTTTGTTTTTTGTTTTTTTTAAAAGAGCTTAAGTGAATAGAGAGAAATACTGTTAACTGATGGTACATGGAGGGGGTTATAATCACTGTAATGTAAAACTGATGATCTGTTCCATAAACATTCACTCAATTCACAATGAAAACCTTAAAAAAAAAAAAAAAAGGATAATAAATAAGGTACAGGAGGACACTGGAAGGAATACAACAATTAAAGAAAACTGAGGTAAATGTTATTATATACATGATCCTGCAATAGCAGTAATAGTAGTTACCAAATGTAGACATAGATAGGCAAACTGAAGAGGTGTGGTAAGGAAATGGGATGGTAGTCTTGAATATCTATAGTTCTGATAAAGGATATTTCAACACATATCTTTACATATACTTTAAATATATCCATGCTATAGTAAAGCACACAGGGGGGCAAAGTTATGAAAACTCCTGAACCATAAACAAACATCTTGAGGGAATAAGTTGCTGAGCCTAGGAAATCCTTCTACAGTGGGCTTGAAACAAGATCTTAAAAGTTTATGAGTTGTTTTTAAAGTTCAACTATTTGTATACTACCATCCTGAGCAAAAAAGAGTGAAAAAAACAACAACATCAAAAAACACAAAGATGCATAAGTACAATTAATTAAAAAATGAATGGACTGCAGCATTAAGCCATCAGAACACTGAGACAAGAAGACTAGATATTGCCTGGCTACCACTTAGAAAGGTATCCTATTAGAAGATAAAAAACAGTGGGAGAAAACTATGGGAAAAAACTCAACATCATAATAAAAACCAGGATTACTGGGTGGCTAGAGATTAGTGGACCACCTTACTCCCACTTTAGGCCTGGAACTGAACTTAACCCCTGTGCCTCAAATTTCAGTCAATTAATAGACAGGTCTATAAAATGAACAACAACATTAGGGAGGTAAGTACA
>NW_006408714.1:2712196-2716133 GCF_000296735.1 Chrysochloris asiatica
TGTTTTATTGACATATGCAAAGACATTTGGCTGTGTAAATCATAACAAATTATGAGTTACATTGGGGAGAACAGAAATTCTAGAATATTAATTGTGCTCATAAATAATTTGTATATAGAACTAGAGGTATCCATTCAAACAAAATAAGTGGATACTGCATGGTTTAAATTTTGAAATGATGTGTGTCAGAGTTGAATCATTTTCCCATACTCATTCAATCTGCATATTGAGCAAATGTTCTGAGTAGCTAACCTGTGAGAAGAACATGGCATCAGGATTGGATAAAGACTCTTTAACAACTTGTGATATGCAAATTATACAAATTTGCATGTGTGTAGAAAGTGAAAACGACTTGAAAACTACAACCTTTAACATCAATTGCCTCAACATACAGAAAACAAAAATCTTCACAAGTGGACCAGTAAGAAACTACATGATAAATGAAGAAAAAATTGACATTGTTATGGTTTACATTTTCTTGAACCCACTATCAGTACCCATGGAGTGCTGGTGTGATGCTGTGGGTTAATGTGCTGATCAGAGGTTCAAGCTCATCAGTTGCTGCACAACAACAACAATGAATACTCATGGAAGCAGCAGTCAAGACATCACAGGGTATATTGCATTGGACAACTTTGCTGAAAAAGAGCTGCATAAAGTATTCAAAATCAAAGAGGTCACCTGATAATAAGGTAAACATCACCCCAAGCCAGGAAATATTCATGTGATAGCTGGACAATGAATAAAGAAATCCAAAGAATCGATGGCTTTGAGTTATGGGGTCGGCGAAGAACAGCGAATATAGCATGGACTTTTAGCAGAATGAATGAATCTGTCTTGGAAGTACAGCCAGAATGGTCCTTAGAAGTTAGGCTTTGTGTCATGTACTTTGGACATGTTATCAGTAGGGATCAGTCCCTGGAGAAGGACATCATGCTTGGTAAAGCAGAGCATCAACAAAAAGAGGAGGGCCCTCAATGATACGAACTAATATAGCAGTTGCAACAATGGGCTGAAACACAACAATAATTGTGGGATGGCATAGAACTAGGCAGTGTTTAATTCTGTTGTTTATAGGGTCACTGTAAATCAGAACTGACTCAACAGTACTGAAAAATAGCCACAACAAAATACAATACAATTAATTTTTGTTCATTAAACACACCCACTTATGCTGTATCTATTATAGCAACACTTCTGGTGTGGCACTGGACTTTGAACGACAAGGTCAGCAGTTCAAAACCTTCAGCTGCACCTTGGAAACCTATACAGGGCCCTTATGAGTCACAATTAACTCAATGGCACGTAACCACCACCACAACGGATAAAATAAACAAAACACATTGTTGTCACTTCTGACTGATAGCAACTCCAGCTGCTACACAGGAGAACTAAGCCCTGTAACATTTTCTTGGTTGCAATTTTATGAAAACAAATCTTTAGACCTTTCCTCCACTTCAGTTAAGTGGGAATTTCAAAATGCCAACCTTTCAAGCATTGTTGTTGTTAAGTACCATGGAGTCGGTTCTGACCCATAGCAACACTGAATAGGGTTTCAAGCATTAGCCAAGGGCAAATTGCAAAACCTGGAGGCCTCTGTGTGTGTGTGTGTGTGTGTGTATTTGTTGCTAGACAGGCAACTTAGTGATGATGTAGAATATGGAAATGCTTTTGTTGTTGAGTGCCCAGAAGTCAGTTCTGACTCATAGAAACCCTATATAGTGTTTCATCACAGTAACTGGTGGGTTTAAATCACTAATCTTGCTGTTAGCTGTCCAGTTCTTATCCTACAGTGTCACACCAGGATTCCACAAAATGTTGATGGTGATGAAAAATAGAATTGTAGTGGCAGCTAGAAATACTGGTGGAGATGGTAGCTATATGCCGTGGAGTCAGTTCCGACACATAGTGACCTTCCATAGGGTTTCTGAGGCAGTAAGTCTTTACGGGAGCAGAAAGTCTTATCTTTCTCCCTCATAACAGCTGATAGTTTCAAACTGCTGACCTTGAGGTTTGCATCCAGATTCGTAACCACCACACTACTAGAGCTTATACAAGTTTAATTTTTTGTTTCATGGCTTATCTTTGTTTAAACTTTTTTGCATGATGAGGTGTTTTAAATAGTTGTGAAACATAATCAACTTTCTTTCAGAACTCTCCATTCAATCCTGATCATCCCATCTTGTTTATGAAGTTCATATGTATTTGTGGGAAGATACCTCTAGCAAGAAGAAAGAATGAATAAAAGACGGCTTTTCCACTCAAGTGGTATCCTGGTTACCAAATCATCCAAAAATGCATGTTTGCACACAGGCAAATATTGGCACTAACACCAACTGTTTAGTAAGGATTGTGTTGATGCTCCAGATACATCAAAATCAAGTGGGTTGCACTTGGTTTATTTTAAGTCCTAAATTTATTTTAAGTGCTTTAAAAACTGTCAGGGAATGTGAAGTCTTACTATCCTGTCTATGGTAGTATATTATAAAGAAAATAAATGTAGGAAAAGAGATAATTCTGCAAAAAAAAAAAAAAAAAAAAATAGAGGTGGATGTTGGAGGAAGAATGATGAACATTAACTAATTAGAAGTAAATCAATTAGAAAACCCAATTAGAGCTTTGTTCTACTATCTTAATCACATTTCATATTGATTGTTTTAATAACTGTAAATGAAAAATCACCTCGGAATAACATACAACTTTATCAATTTTTCTGTTAAGCAATGATAATAATAATTAAGGCTATTATAGCTAACAATAATGGATTGCAGACTATATACCAGAAACTGTTCTAGTAGTTTCCTTATATTTATTTGTCACAAAAAAATTTCTGAGGAAGATACTGTGACACTTGCTATTTTACAGTTGAAGAAAATAAGACAGAAATGCCCCCATTAATGGTTGAATGTATATAATCAGTAAGCTTTCAGTTCAATCTCTTTAAACTTCTAGAATTATGTAGAAAACATAACTTATACTTAAAAGATAAACGAGTCTCTGGAAGATTCTAAATAGTCAAATGAGCTTAAATTAAAAAAAAAAATGTTTTCATCTACAGCTCCATTTTCTGGAATCTTGTTAACACTGGACTGCTAGAGGCAAGGTTGGTGGTTCAAACCTACCAGCCACTCCTCAGAAACACTATACAGGATTGCTATGAATTGGAAATGACTCCATAGCACTTAATGACAATAACATATCCATTTTCTACATCTTCACTAAATTACCTATCTAATAACACACACACACACATTTTAGGGTTTCAGAAATATGCCCAATTATAACTCTTAAAAAAATAAAGGATTTTTTTTAACTATGTGAAGGGAAGGAGCATAGAGCTCAATTTGAGTTGCATGATTTACCAAGAACATTAAATTAACCTGAACACTTATACCTCCATTGCTGTGATCAACTAGGCCTGAATTGTATAAGCAAAACTGTCAATCCTACTGTGTTCTAGTGACAGTCATTCTTTTCTTAGTGTACAAAGTCCTACTAAAGAATGAACACATTGCATCACTTCATTTAATGAATTAGGGCTTTCTTAGTTTGGTTGATGTTAAAAATAACTAATACACAATACAGGTGAATATTTAATCCATTCCAAAATCTTGTTGTTAAGTGCTTTCTAGTTGATTCCAACTCATATTGACCCTGTATAATATTTCAGAGGAGTGGCTTGTGGATTTGAAGCACCAACCTTGTGGCTAGCAGTCCAGTGCTTATCCTACAGCTCCACACCAAGACTCCATTCCAGCACAGAGACCATCTTCATAATCCTTAAAGAAGAATGAGAGCATAGTAATTGTGTTCAAACCTCTGCATGACATCCTACCCAAATAAGGTGTTTCAGGAAGTTCATGGGAAAAAATGGAATGAAAAGATAACGGAAATTGTCCATGAATTTTTGATGCTCACTTATATTACACATACACAC
>NW_006408714.1:2717068-2718979 GCF_000296735.1 Chrysochloris asiatica
TAGGGTTTCCGAGGACCAACTGGTAGGTTTGAATTGCTGACCTTGTGATATATACATACACACACCAAGAGAGTAGTGGTTACTAGTAAGGCTACTAGTCTCATGGTCTGCAGGTTGAAACTACGAGCCACACTATGGGAGACAGATTAGGCTATCTGCTCCTGTAAAGATTTACAGACTCATAAACCCTATACAGGGTCGCTTTATGTTGAAATTGACTCCACAGCATAGCACGACCACCACTATATATAGAGAGATATTATTGTTGTGACGTGCCGTCAAGTCAGTTCTGACCCTTAGTGACCCTTTATCGTGTTTCTGGGGCTGTATAGCGTTTCCGAGGAGCAGCTGGTGAGCTTGAACCACCAGCCTTGCAGTTCAAATGACTTTTCAGTCTGACACATTGGCCCACAGCACCACACCAGTACTCCAGTCCTGTGGCCTGATGTAGATATAGATATAGATATAGACATAGACATAGACATAGACATAGACATAGACATAGACATAGACATAGATATAGATATATCATATATTTGTTGTTAAGTGCCAGCGAGTTGTTTCTGACTCATGGTGATCCTGTGTCCTGCGGGTTTCTGAGGAGCAGCTGATTGGCTTGAATAGCTGACCCTCCAGTCCAGTGCATTACTCTACAGTACCACACAAGGACTCCATATATGTGTGTGTGTGTAAATAAAATTATGGTCCTTTTTTTAGGTTTCCCTGAGGCACATATAACCTTGTCTTCACAAACCTGAAGAGTTTGTGAGAGGCTAAATAAAAAATGGAATCATTTCCCAAGTACAGTTGTTGGCAAATATGCCCACCAAGCAAATATATTAATATAAAAGTATGTTCTGTATCACATACCTTGACACTTCCAGAATGGTCAGAACTTAAAGCATTTCCACACAGCCTCAAATAATTATATATGGAGGATACTTGCAGGAAGTCATGAATACAATTTCTGTGAATTACAACTAGTGCTAATATAAACAAAGTGTTTACAAGGTGAAACTGAGCCATCACATATAAGACCTAACCCAGAATCTTTACGACTTCAACTTATCTTTTCTATAAGAAGGATAGGTTAGATTATCTGGTATCTCTTCTGGCTCCAAGGATTTATAGAATATCACATAAATCGAATCTTAGCCATAATTTAATTGCAAGATATAATGAGTGTTTATCTTAGCTTAGTTTTTCTTTCTCATTCATTCTAATTATATTAGGATAATATGTTGGGATTGGAATTGATCACCAGGATCATCTTGTCAAGCTCATTAAACTTCCTAATGAAATGTCAACCTCTTCTACAGATATACCATTAATGTTCCTAAGAAAATAACAATGTTTTTACAGGTCACTGGTTGTTCAAATTACTTTGGCAAACATTTCCAAGCTAACATACATAACGGTATGTAATAATTCACATATTCTACTTACATTCAATGCTGAAACACCTTTTAACTCATCATTTTAATAAATTCACCAGCCCATTCATTTATTCAAGCATTAGATTACTGGTTCCTTTCTTTTTCCCTGACTCCTTTTTCTCTTGCTCTGAAGAATTCAGAGGACAGTAACATGAAAAACACTAGAAAGTCATATAGTGAAAGTTACAATAGAAAGTTATAATATGTACTAACCATGATGGGTCAGAAAATTAAGTGTCATAGGCTGAGTTTTCTAGTGAAACAAAATCAGCGAAATAGATATATGTTGTTGTTAAGTGCCATCAAGTAAGTTCCAACTCATAGTAACCCTGATAGTGTTTCTAAGGAGCGGCTGGTGGGTAAACACAGGAGAAATCAATAATGAAAGGCAGTCAAACATATAAACCTTTAAAAAAACAAGTTCAATCTTTTCTCCTTCATTAGACTAACCCCATTCATATGCATATGGCCTTGG
>NW_006408714.1:2720904-2735357 GCF_000296735.1 Chrysochloris asiatica
TCTTCCTCCAATCCTGATGCCACATTTTTTTTCATTGAACCCAGCTTCTTGTATTATTTGCTCAGCATACAGGTTGAGTAAGTATGGTCAAAGAATACAACCTTGTCACACACCTTTTTTAATTTTATAGGATAATTACATCATTACATTATTGCCAAACCACTAAGAATCATGGCCAAGCCAAGTGGGCACATTATCATGGATTGACATGAGTACATATTTCATATTCATCCTATGTATAATAATGTATATGAATCTAAATAATATATAGCTTGAAACAAAGTTAGTGTTTAGTAAAGATTCTAACTCTCTATTACTAGTACAAAATGTCCTACTTTAATCCTTACTAGCCAATATTGCCCTGCATAGGTAAAAAAATTCAACACTGTTTTGAACAAATATAAATTTCATAAAAGCATAATATTTGACCCTAAGTAACTGGAGGAAGAGACTGATCTGAATGAGTCAGTTCCGACTCACAGTGATCCTGTATAGTGATTCTGAGGAGCAGCTCATGGGTTTGAACCACCAACCTCATGTTTTACAATCTATTGCCTTTTCTATAGCGCCACACCAGAAGTCTATATATATATATGTATTCTGATGTGGTACTGCAGGATAATGTGCTGGACTGCAAGGTCAGTTAGAACCACAGGGTCGGCTGTTCAAGCTAACCAGCTGCTCCTAGGAAATCCTACAGAGGGCCGCTATGGGTTGGAATAGACTTGACAGCACTCAACAACAACAAATATATACATGTGTATGTGTGTACCTCTGGTTATGAGTTGGGCTGCTAACCTCAAGGTCAGCAGTTCAAAACTACCCGTTGTTCTGCAGAAGAAAGAGGAGGCTTTGTGATCCCATAAAGATTTATAGCCTCGAAAACCCTATGCAAGGTCGCTATGAATAGGAATCAACTCCATGGCATATAACCACCACAATATATATTAGTTGTTAAGTGTGGTCCAGTCAGTTATAACTCATAGAAACACAATCTAGGGTTTCCAAGGAGTAGTTGGGGAGCTTGAACCACTGACCTTGCAGTCCAGCACATTAACCCACAGCGCCACACCAACACTCCACAAGATATATATGTTATTGTTGTTAAGTTCCTTTGAGTTGCTTCTGATTCATAGCGTAGGGTTCTGAGGAACAACTGGTGGGTTTGAACATCAACCTTGTGATTAGTAGTCCAATGTTTATCCTATAGCACCATGCTATGACACATATGCACCACACCATGACATATATAGGAGCTCTAGTAGCATAGTGGTTACGAATCTGGTTGCCAACCTCAAGGTCAGCAGTTCAAAACTACCAGTGGTTCGGCAGGAGAAAGATGAGGCGTTCTGCTCCCATAAAGATTTACAGCCTTGGAAATCCTGTGCAGGGTCACTATGAGTCATAACCAACTCCACAGTACTTAACAACAACAACAACAATGTGATAGATAGATAGATAGAGAGAGAGAGAGAGAGAGAGAGAGAGAGAGAGAGAGAGAGAGCGAGCGATCTCTGGTAGCATAGGGGTTACAAATCGGGCTATGAGCCGCAAGGTCAGCAGTTTGAAACTACGAGCTGTTCTGCGGGAGAAAGATAAGGCTATCTGTTCCCATAAAGATTTACAGTCTCGGAAACCCTGTGCAGGGTTGCTATGAGTCAGAACTGACTCCACGGCATATAACAACAACAACATACACACACACACACACATACACATATATATATATATGTTATGGTGTGGTGCATATGTATCATACACACATGTATGCCATGGCACTGTGCATACATATGTGCCATACATACATATAGGTCATGGTGTGGTACATATGTGTCATATATATATATATATATAAACACACACACAAATTGTTGTTGTTAAGTGCTGTCGAGTCTATTCCAAACCATAGCAACACTGTATAGGGTTTCCAAGGAGCAGATGGTGAACTTGAACTGCCAACCTTGCAACAATGCAGTCCAGTGCATTAACCCACAAAGCCACACCGGGATTCCATATATATACACTGACAGAACATATCCTCCACTCATCTGTCAGTTTCTTGTACTGTGTCGGCTTATATATTGCTTTGATGCTCTAAGCTATGCCACCGGCATTTAAAATATCAGCAAGATCACCCACTGTGGACAAGTTTCAGCAGAATTTTCAGACTAGAAAGAAGCAGAGGCGGACTACTTCTGAAAGTTTAGACACTGAAAATCTTATGAATAGCAACAGGACATTGTCAGGTATAGTTGTGGAAGATGAAAACCTGACTATTTTTAGATATGGTGCAGGAAGATGAGTCCCTCAGGTTGGAAGGCACTCAAAACACAACTGAGTAAGAGTAGACCCCTCAAAGCAGTGTTGACCATGAGGAAGAGAATGGCATATAGTTTTGGCACCTTCATTTACAGATGTTGTGCAACACAAAATGAGGAGAAACAGATGCAAATAACCATTAGTAATCAGAACATGGAATATATACAATATGATTCTAGGAAAAATGGGATTTGTCACAAATTGAATGGAATGCATAAAGATCAATAATGTAGGCATTAATAAGCTGACATGGACTGGGATTGGCCATTTTGAATTAATAGTCCAATGCTTAATCCACTGTGGCACCAGGGCCTCCGTCCATCTTAACAGTACCCCGAAATATAATATTGTTGAATTAGTTCTTGATCGTTGCACAGAATTTGAAAAGGTAATGAAACTAAATGCCTTTTTCTTCTTTGGTCAAGAATGTACATGAGACTTCAGAAAATTCAAGAGACCAGGCATGACCTCTATGCAGCTCAGGCTTGCACTTCTTATGCAACAAAGGCATATATTTTCCTTCCCAGGACTTGAAGAGTTACTGAGTCATCAACTTCTCAGAAATTTCTGGAAACATTTTTTTCTGTACAGTAAAATCGCTTTACATAATTAAGAAATGAAGATACTAAATTTAAGACACACCTACTAATTCTGAACCTCTAAACAGCTGCAGGAATAAATATTTTAAAGAAGCTTTCTATATGATTGTTCATAGCAAGGGACAACATACCCATTGACTAGCATTTACCAATCACTCAATAATTTCATATGCATGCAAAAGTTGAACAGTGAATAAGGAAGACCATAGAAGAATTAATGCATTTGTGTTATGGTGTTGGAGGAGAATATTAAAAGGACCATTGACTGTCAAATGAACAAACAGATCTGTGTTGGAAGAAGTGCAGCTAGAGTGCTCCTTGGAAGCCAGGATGCCAAACTTTCTCTCATATTTCAGACATATTGTCAGCATCAATGGGCTCAAGCAAACAATGATTGTGAGGTTCACCCAGGACTGGGCAGTGTTTTGTTCTGTTGTGCATAGAGTCGCTATGAGTTGGTAAGGACTCGATGGCACCTAACAACAACAACATTTAGAGGTTTGTGCTTCAAAGTTTGGTTTGCACACTTGTTGCATTGGCATCCTAGAATGAGCATTTAAAGAAGATCATTGATGATTCTTATGCATATTAAATGTTCAGGAAGAAGTACATCGGAGGGAGGGTACCTAGATTTTAAGAAACGCATTGAGTAACAAAGCAATATGGATCAGTGTGAAATGCTAAATTAAAATAGTTTGTAATATCCAGTTTTAGAGGTAGAATGATTCTTAAAGTGTTAAGTTCCTCTTTTATAAAAGTTCCTTTCTATAAATAGTCACTCATTCATAACTCTCTGAAATAGATTTTATGCTACTAATATGCACTATGATCTTTTATTAAGAATAGTATTCATCTTGTTGACATGGGTCTGATGAAAAGAGATGGGGATAAGATTCTTATGATTCAAAAGTGAGTAATTATCATGGCTAATTGTGACTGACAATTGTAAAGATAGAAGTTTTGTAACAAAAATGAGGGAGTAGTTAATCTTACAGTCCAGAAACATAGGACCCTAGGACCATCAAGGGAGAAGAGCACAAGTGGAATGCATGATCCTATCCAGAGAAGCAATGACACCAGAGATGAATGCAGAGTTGAAGACATGGAGAGAGAGAGTCTCTGAGGACTCTAGACTCATGGAAAGAGAAAGACTAAGTGCTGGCGGCCAATAGACAGGCTTGCAGAATGTGCCCTTTGGTTGTTTACATTATAATATATTCCTAAACTCATGTAAGATATGTTCCCCCACTCCCCAAATAAAAACCAGAGGGAATAGAAACAAATATTGTTCTATCACCCATGTGTAGAGGGGATTGGGATCATTGCCATGAAACGATGGTGTAAAACTGATGTTCTCCCATGTAAACTATCACTCAATTCACAATAAAAACTTTTAAAAAAAGTATTAAAAAGGAACAAATAAAGCACAATTAAAGAGAATGTTGACATATTATAATAAATGTTACTTGTCACTGAATAATTTATGCAGACACTGTCAAATTGGAACTTAACTTGCTGTGTAAAACTTTCACCAAAACTAAATCAAATGCAAAAAAGAAAAAAAAAACCAAAAGTCTTTCTGGTATTCACTGCTTTCTGCTAAGATCCATATGGTATTAGCAGGGATACTCCTCATTCCACAAGCTCATCTGAATCTGGCTTGAACCTCTGGAGTTCCCTATTGATGTACTTTGCAATAGATTTTGAATTATCTACTTGCATGTGATATTAATGGCAGTGTTTGATGTTTTCTACATTTCATTGGGTCACCTCTCTTTGGAATGGGCACAAATATGGGTCTCTTCCAATCAGTAGCTCTCTTCCAAATTTGGATCTCTTCCAATGAGTAGTAGTCATTCAAATTTCTTGTCATATATAAGTGAGCGCTTAGTGCTGCATCAATTTGTTGAAAGATTTCAAATTATATTACATCAATTCCTGGAGCCCTGCTTTTCACCATTGGCTTCAGAGCAGTTTGAACTTCTTGTTTTAGTACCATTGGTTCTTCAGCAAATGCTACCTCTTGAAATGTTTGAGCATGGATTTTTTGTTTGTTTGTTTGTTTGTTTGTTTGTTTGTTTGTTTGATATAGTGATTCAGTGTAAACCTTATATCTTTTGATGCTTTCTGAGTCATTTAATATTTTACCCCTGATGTTATTGTTGTTAAGTGCTGTCAAGTCAGTTCTGTCTATAGTTTCCAAGAAGTTGCTTGTGGGCTTCAACTGCCAACTATACAGTTAGCAATCTTGGGCTTATCCTACAGTGCCACACTAGGAGGGAATCCTTGAGTATTGCATGTCATGGCTTGAATTTTTTCCTGTTATTTCAGCTTGAGAAATTCTGAACATGTTCTTCCCTTTTTTTTTTTCTAATTCCAGATCTTTGCATATTTCATTATGATACTTGACTTCATCTTCTCAAGCTGACATTTAAAATTTTCTGTTTAGTTTATTAACTTCCTCATTTCTTCCCTTTGCTTTAGCATCTCTATTATGGAGGGCAAGTATGAGGCTCTTCTGACATCCATTTTTGTCTTTTCCTTCTTTCCTGTCTTTTTAATGATGTTCCTTGATGTCATCCCACATGACATCATGTATGATGTTCTTGATGTCATCCCACAGCTCCTTTGTTCTTCATTCATTAGTGTCTGATGCATCAAATCTGCTATTGAGATCTCTAAACTCATGTAAGATATGGTCAAGGTCATGTTATGGCTCTCATGGACTCTTTTTAATTTTCTTCAGCTTCAACCTGAATTTGCATATGGGCAATTGTTGGTCTGCTATAGTGTCGGCCCCTGGCTTTGATAGGATTGATGATATTGAGCTTCCCTTCCTCTTTCCCCCGTCTCTTTCCACAGATGTAGTCAATTTGATTCCTGTGATTTCCATCTGGTGAGGTTCAGGTATATAGTTTATTTTATGTTATTTCAAAAAGATATTTGGGTTGAATAAGTCCTTTGTTGTTGTTAGGTGCCATCGAGTCAGTACCGACTCATAGCGACCTTATTCACAGCAGAATGAAACACTGGTTGATCCTGAGCCAACCTCACTATTGTTGCCACGCTTGAGCCCATTGATGCTGCCACTTTGAAAATCCATTTCTCTGAGGGTCTTCCTCTTTTTATTTAACCCTCCACCACTCATCTGTCAGTTTATTGTACTGTGGTGACTTTTGAGTTGCTGTGATTCTGAAAGGTATGCTATCAATATTTTAAATACCAGCAGGGTCACCCATGGCGGACAGGTTTCAGATGAACTTCCAGATGAAGAAAGACTAAGAAGAAGGAGGGACGAACTACTTCCTAATATGTAGTCACTGAAAACCTTATGAATATCAGAGAATAAATCATTAGTCTCGCACAATTCTATCACAGGTTTATCAAGGATTATCTCTATCACTGATGCTATATTTTCTAACTATTACCACTTTCTCTTTTTTCCAACCATTGCATTCCAATTATCAGTAATTATCAATACATCTGGATTTCATGTTTGCATAATTTCAGACTTAAGAAGTAAGTAGAAATCTTCAATTTCATGATCATTGGTTTTAGTGGTTCGTGTGTAAATTTGAATAATTGTGGAATTAACTAGTCTCCCTTGTAGGTTTATGGATGCTATCTTATCACAGATAGCATTGTACTTCAAGACAGATCTTGAAATATTCATTTTGAAGATGAGTGTGATACTATTCTTCTTAAACATTTAGTCCTTGGCATAATAAGCCATATGATAGTCAGATTCAAAATGGCCAATGTCAGTGCATTTCTGCTCACTAATGCCTAGAATATCAATTTTTATGTGTTCATTTCATTTTGGACAATTTCCAATTTGTTATTATTGACTAATGTAGAAAATTTCTCCACATAGTATTGTCTTCCATAATTCTCAGATATATGATCAGTAATGTCCTTCAATTGTTTTGGGAGGCTTAGTGATGTTGTTGGCGGTTATGTGCAATGGAGTAGGTTCCAACTCACAGCAACCCTGTAAAGGGTTTCCAAAGCTGTTAATATTTATGAGAGCAGAAAGCCCCGTCTCTCGTGGAGAAGCTGGTAGATTCAAACTATTGACCTTGCATTTAATAGCCCAACTAGTAACTCAGTATGCTAACAGGGATCCTTGAGGGGCCTATTCAGGCTATTTCAAAAGTGGTCATTTAAATTAATTTAATGAAGCTCAAAATAGCTCTATCTTTGAGACTGACATAAATCTTTGATTGAAACTCTAGCAACAAGAATAGCAAATTTACATGAGGTTGAAGCATGAAAAGAAAGAGCAAAATTAAAGGCAAGTTTCAACTGATGGGTTGAATTACCTGTATGAAAGCTAGAAAGTTTTTTGAACTTCAATTAGGCTTAAGGGAAAGCTTCTGGAACAGAACACAGTCACTTCAATCCACAATATTCTTTTTAGTTAAGAGAAGAGAGTATGATCTTATGTATTAGACAGTCTCATTTCAAATTTCTGCTATACAACTGTGACATTTACCACTCACTTTCTCAATTTCTTCATTTATAAGCTGTACTTGATGATACTAAAAAGGATTTTTGACCAGTTCTAGCTCACATATTGGCTGATGACTTCACTTGTGTTTATTAAAAATAGCTAAATGTAAAAGAACTATAAGAAACAATGATGAAGATGCTTCAGGAACAACAGACTATGACAGATTCAATTCTGTACAGCAGAGGCTGTTACATTTAAAACAATTGAACAAATAAGCAAAAAGTCCTGCCAGTTAAATTGAGTGAAATGATATAATCTAATCTACTTCAATTAACAATGATACCAACAGCAATACACATAAAACTCTTAGCTTCATGATTTATACTCTGGTTGGTATTAAACATATATGTGTGTGTGCGGGGTGGGGGTGGGGTTGGAGGGTATGATCATGTGTGTGTGTGATGTGTTAGGTGCTGTTGAGTATGTTTGTGGTTTTCTAGACTTCAAGATTTACAGAAAAATTAGTTCCACTGTATAGGATCACTAGCCAACCTTTTATTTAGTAGCCATAGGGCTCCTTGGTAAACACATAGTAAATATTATTAGTTTATTATCATTTTTCTTTTTCTGTTGCTGCTAGTGTCATTGTTAAATATCCTAGTGCTCACAAATTTTCTGCTCAATATTTTTCTTTGTGTGAGAGGGAAATAAATGCAATTTTGTTCTTATAAATTTTACTACTCTTGTATTTTTGCAACAATTTATTATGCATTTTAGGAGTTCTTTCCTATGCAACACTTAGATTTGCAACAGGACTTGGGAAATCTTACTGATCCCATTTCCTCTGTGTTACAGCAGTGTCCAGCATCCAGAAGGATTTTGATAAATGTTGGTTGAAAATTAAACAAATAGGTTTTCAGTCACCAGTTACAAATTCTATAACTAAGACAAACATGACATTTACCAGAGTTAAGTCTAGTTTCAGAATGTTAGGAAATAAAACTCTGTTATTATATAGCATATTTAAATAATCACACCTACTCCTCACATAAGGAGCTCTGGTAGCTTAGTGGTTATAAGTCGGACTGCTAACCTCAAGGTCAGAAGCTCAAAACAACTAGCTATTCCACAGGAGAAAGATGAGGCTTTCTGCTCCCATAAAGATTTCCAGCCTCGGAAACCCTGTGCAGGGTCACTCTGAGTCAGAATCGACTTCCCAGCCCAACACCACCACCACTCCACACTTATCAATTATCTGGCAATTCTCATTTATGACAACAATAAAATCTATTATCTGAATTTTTATTTATGACAACAATAAAATCATTTATGACAACAATCAAATCTATTATCTGAATTTTTTGTGCATTAATGTCATACATTTGGCAGCAATGACTGCTGAGGTGTGAGGCAAGAGTATCACTGGTGATAATGGCTAAGGTTATGTGTCATTTCAAATGATTACATGGAGGATCTACCCAGAAAATCCAGGGTAATCTTCCCAATTCAAGATCCTTAACTTAATCACATCTGTTTAGTCTTTTCAAAATCAACTTACATTTACAGGTTCCTGATATTGCATTATTTGGCCAAATACATTAATTACCATGTAAGAGCTAATTAAAGAATATACCATTTGTAAAACAAAATTCATTTTGTGAGTAGATATGCATTAACATATAGCATTTACTGGAAGAAGAAGGTGAGCAGAGTGATAGTTGTACTGATAAGTATTATCTCATTCTAGCTTTGTAATAACTGAGGGATATGGGTATTGGCAATTGTACTTAAATAATGAGAACATTTAAATAACACAAACATAAGTAACAGAGATGTAATTTGAAGCTTGTCTTTATTGTCATTTTGATGTTTGTGCTTTTTTTTTTTTTTGTATTTTTTAATTAAGCTTCTTTTCTTTCTCTGACACCTGTGATTTTCTCCTAGCGCCTGGTGTTGTCTACATGTCTAAGGGAAAAGAATAATTTATACTCGCTAAAGGAATTGTTTCAACATGTTTCTAACACCATGGATTTTCACATTCACCAGAATCAAAAAGAAAACCAAAAAACAAAACAAAGCCATAATGTGTTTATTGTTTTTTCTTTAAAGTTAAACTTCTGCCACCATAAATATGGGTTGACTAATGAAACACTTTTAAAAATAACCTTGAGCGATAATTTGATAGCATAGCATGGTACATTTAATTATGGCATGCACTAGGGAAAAGCACACCTAGAACACTCAGAAAATCTCTAGACAAAAGTAAAAATATTTCACAGTTACTATTTGAAATATTAAAGGTCATCAGCTTAGAATTTACCCTGATTGATGTTCATACTCAGCTACTCTTAATTCACAATTCATCAGTTGCTGTTTCTGAGAAGAGAGAATTTATAATTTTTGAATCCTATAGTTGGATTGGAGTATTTTATCCAACTTCCTTATTTTAATTACTTATATCACTAATGACAGTGAGAGAAGTTGTGACTTTCCCAAATGAAAAAGTAAATAAGTCTTGGATGCTAACTAAAAGTCGTCATCTCTCCTTATATTTAGGCAGAGCCAAGTTTCTTTTCTCAGGCTTTGTTTCTCCAGAACCCTCTTCCTTTGTTCTTCATTCTCGTCCTCTACTTTCTTCCACTCTTTCCTTTTCCTCTCCTTTTTTCTATATTAATGTAAGTTCTTTCTTTCTTTTCTGCATTCAGGCTATTCTTTACCATGCTTGTGCTTTTTATTTTTCTTTCAAGTGCAGCTTGGAAATAGCCAAGTATAATATTGCACCTTCCAGTACTATTTGTAAAATAACTTGGAATAACAAACTTAGGTATTAACTTGTTTTACTGTTTATCCATGAATCTCAAAGTTATCAAAAATTTTGATTTAAGAAACATGTTTCATATCTTGGGGAACTCATTCTTTTGAGTTACTGAAACTGTCCTTTCCCTTACATTTTGTGTAAATATATCTTATCCAACCAACATTTTTTATTCACTTAACAAACACACATCAAGCACCTGACAAAGCACAGAGAATGCAATGCTGAAAAAGACAATGTTCTTGTGAATTTCTTTTAATATATTGGAAAAGAATGGAAATTATTAGGTAAATCAGTGAGTTATATAATTTCAATAACTGCTCACTTCAATGCAGAACATAATGTAAACCATCACAAAGATTTCTATTGCATATGAATTTTAGAATATATTTTTATTAACTGGCTCATATTGGGCCTTATATTTTTATATCTGTGCTTGGATATTGTACCAAAAGAATTTACTTCTTTATTATTGAAACAATTGCTTCTTTTTGCTGCACTATGTCTTTGAAGCCATAAATGAAACTAAATAAAGATGACTATATATATATATATATATATATATACACTTAATCAAATTATGAAGAGAATAAAGAACCTATTCTTACTATTTATAACTGGAAAAATACAAATTAACTGTCTTTAATTTTTAAAAATTCTCACCTATGAGAGTACTGCCTCATTTAGTAAATTTACAAACTTAAATTTACATAAAACCCACATGACATGTGATCTCTTGGATTTTGACTATGGATTAATTCAAATAATATGTTTCTATATATAATCTCTTTCTAAGGACCTAATACCACCAAGATGCCTCCACTTGCCTCTCAGTTTGCTTACATGTTTTTGCGGTGCTGGAAGACTTAAGGTTTCTAAATACCAGCAGGATTGACCATGGTGGACAGGTTCCAGCTGAGCTTCCAGACAAGAAAACAAGGAGAGGGCGACTACTTTTGAATGTTTAACCACTAAAAACTTTATGAATGGGGGCAATGGTGGTAGTGTTCTGGGGAGTTGGTTCCAACTCATAGTGACCCTGTATAGGGTTTCCAAGGCTGTAAATCTTTACAGGAGGAAAAAGCCTAATCTTTCTCCCATGGAATGGCTGGTAGTTTTGAACTGCTGACCTTGAGGTTAGCAGCCCGACTCATAACCACTATGCTACCGGAGCTCTTTTAAAACCTTGTGAATAGCAGTGGTACATTGTTAGGTAGCACCAGAATATTTAATATTGAAATATTATAAGCAACACTATAATATTTTCAGATATTCCTGGTATGGAACTGTAGGATAAGCACTGGACGGATAATCACAAGGTCAATGGTTCAAATCCATCAGTCATTACTTGGAAACCCCATCCAGGGCTGCTATGTCTTGGAACTAGCTAGACAGCACTTATCAACAAAAACAACATTTAGACATAGTGCTGGAAGATGAGCTCCTTAGGTTGGCAGGCACTCAAAATATGACTGGGACTGGGGAAGGGTTGACTCCTCAAAGTAGAGATGACCATGATGAAGTGAATGAAGTACAGCTTTTGGGACCTTCATTTGCTGATGGATCACAACTCAAAATGAGGAGAAACAGCTGTAATATTCAATTTCATTGTTGTTGTCATAACTGCTGTCTAGTTGGTTCTGACCCATAGTGACCCTGTGCAGGGTTTCTGAGGAATGAATGGTGAGCTTGTACTATCGACCTTTAGGTTCAAACTGACTTTACAGGCCAGTGCAATTAACCCACAGCACCACACCAGGATCAGAAAGTGGAATGTGTAAAGTAGGAATTTAGGAAAACTGCAAGTTCTCAAAAATGAAACAGGTTGCATAAAACTCAATACCCTAGGCATTAGCAAGCTGAAATGAATGGGACTGGCCATTTTTAATTTGACAATCATATGATTTACAGTGCCATGAATGTCAAATTGAAGAGGAATTGTGTAGAATTCATTATCAAGAACATTTCAAGATCTATAAGTATAATGATAGGAAAATATTCATATGCTCACAAGGAAGACAATCTATTACTACTATTATTCAAATTTATACATCAGTCACTAAACTCAATGATCACTAATTGAAGAATTCAACCAACTTCTTCAGGTGGAAACTGATCAAACATGTCTCAATATGCATCGATAATAACCAGCGATTGGAATGCAAAGGTTGTGACAAAGAGTCATTAGTTGTAAAATATGACCTTGGTGATAGAAATGATTCTGGAGATGGTCTGATAGAATTCTGAAAGATCAATGACTTAGTCATTGCAAATATATCTTTTAAACAGCCATTAAAGATACCTATACACATGGTCTTAACTAGCTGGAATAGAGAAATCAAATTGACTACATCTATGGGAAGAGGCGGGGGAAAAGTTCCATATCGTCAGCCTAAACAAGGCCAGGGGTAGACTGTGGAACAGACCATCAATTGCTCATACACAAGTTCAGGCTAAAGCTGAAGAAAATTAAAACAGTTTCACAAGAGCCAAAATATAACCTGGAACCCACCTGAATTTAGAGGTAATCTCAAGAAAAGATTTGATGCATTAGCCACTAATGACCATATACCAGAAGAGTTGGGGATAGCATCAGAAACATACAGGAAGGAAGCAAAAGTACATAAAGAAAAAAAGAAAAAGATCAAAATGGATGTTAGAAGTCAAGTATTACATTAAAATATGCACAGACCTGGCATCAGAAAACCAAAATAGAAGAAAATGCTCAGTATTTTTCAAGCTGAAAGAATTGAAGAAAAAATTCAAGTTTTGTCTTAAAATATTGAAGTATTCTATGGAATTCAACTGTGGCACAAGGTCAGTTTGAACACCAACGTAGGTGGTTCAAACCAACCAGCTGTACCTTGGTTATCCTATACAGGGTCACTGTGAGTTGCAACAGACACTTACCAACAACAACAATAGGTAAAATGTTGAATGTTGCACAAAGCATTAAAAGAAGATGGAAGGAATAGCCAGAGCCACTGTACCAAAAAGAAATCATTGATATTCAGCCATTTAAAGGGTTAGCCAAAGGTACTGAAAGAAGAAGTACAAGGAGCACTCAATGCAATATCAAAGAGTGCAAGGCTCCAGGTATTGAAGGACTATGTTTTGAAATATTTTAACTAACTTATGCAGCACTGGAGGCACTCATTCATCTATGCCAAGATATGTGGAAGGCATCTACCTGCCCAACTGATTAGAATAGATCCATATTTGTGCCCAACCCAAAAAGAGGTGACCCAAAGGAATGTGAAAATCATCAGATAATGTCATTAATATCACATGTAAGTAAAATTTTGCATAAGATAATTGAAAAACAGCTTCAACAGTACATTGACAGGGAACTGCCAGAAGTTCAAGCCAGATTCAGACAAGGACATGGAATGGGGGAAATTATTGCTGACGTAAGATGGATCTAAAAGTGAAGAATGCCAGAAAGATCTGCACTGTGCATTAATGACTATGCAATGCCATGTGACTGTGTTGACAATAACAAGTTACAGAAAACATTGTGAAGAATGTGTATTCCAGACACTTAATTGTACTCATGAGGAACCTGGTCACAGATCAAGAGGCAGTCATTCAAACAGAACAAGGAGATAATTCATGATTTAAAATCAGTAAAGGTGTGCACCAAGGTTGTATTCTTTCACCCTTCTTATTCAATTTGCATGCTGAGCAAACAATCTAAGAAGCTGAACAATGTGAAGAGGAGCATGGCATCAAGATTAGAGGATTGATATTCTATGATATTCAGATGATACAACCTTATTTGCTGAAAGCAAAGAGTACTTAAAATACTTATGAATGAAGCTCAAAGACTACACCCTTCAATATGGGTCGGAACTCAAAGTAAAGAAAACAAAAATCCTCACATGTCAACCAAGAAATAAAACCATGATAAATGGTGAAAAGATTGAAGTGTTCAAAGACTTCATTTTTCTTGAATTCACTATTAACACTCATAGAAGCAGCTGTCAAAAATTCAAAAAACGACTAGAGTGGCGAGTGAAGGGTCCAGCTGATAAGGAGAGAGTGCATATGCACAAGAACTCCCACACTTGAGGATAATACCCACTTGACCTGGCATCAATGGAAAAAAAGAGCAATCTGATACAATTTGATGAACTTGACCTACACATATGGATGCAGTAGTTCAAGAGGGAACAAATCTTGACAATGAGGATCATTCCCACCCCCTCGATACATAGGGTAGACAGGGATGGGCAACTTAGACATTAGCTACCCAAAATGGGAGGCT
>NW_006408714.1:2736132-2740437 GCF_000296735.1 Chrysochloris asiatica
TTGAGTTATGGTATTGAGTAACGGACTGAAAGAATAGCAAATTGTGTTGAAAGAAGTATAACCAGAATGCTCCTTAGAAGTCAGGAAGGATGGTGAGAGTTCATGTCTCATACTTCAGACATAGTGTTGGGAGGAACCTGTCCCTGGACAAGGTTATCATGCTAAGCAAAGTTGAAGGTCAGTAAGTTGAATAAGACAAAGACTCCCAATGAGATAGACAGTGGCAGTGGCCTCAAGTACAACAATTATTGTGAGGCAGGCACAGTACTGGGCAGTGTTTCATACCGTTGTGCATGCAATTGTTATGCGTTGGAATCAATTTGGTGACACCTAACAACAGCAACACCAAGATAGAAGAGCCAGAAGTGGAGAGCACCGTTTTGTTTGTTTGTTTGATTGCTTGGGTTTTTTTTTTTTTTTTTTTTTTGGAGTACTTGTACTGTGAAGCTTCTTGATCTAGAAGATTAATGCCAAGACACATGGAGAACTCCAAGGAATTCTGGTCCCACAGATGCTGAAAGGAGACAGAGACCTTTCTTCAGAGTGTTGCTTAGAATTTGGACTTCTTGTCTCCTAAACTATGAGAAAATAAATTTATGATTCTTAAAACTGTCCATTTGTGGTTTTTCTGTTACAGAAGCCTTAGAAAATTAGACAGAATTTTATACAAAGAGTCTGGGCTGCTCTAACAGACGCCTAAAATATGTTAGCAGTTTTGGGTTTGGAAAATGTGCAGAAGCTGGAAGAACAAGAAGCTTCCCCTCAGTGAAAGCCTAGACTGACCACAAAGACTGTTGCTAGAATTGTGGACACCAAAGTGAATTCTCTTGAGGGCTGACAAGGAAGTAGGGAAAGCTGTAGCACCAGAAATGTTGCAGACAGTGAAAAGAAGCAAGAGAGAAACTGCAGCAGCCGAACCAGGAGTGTGACAAAGACCTCACAGACACCGACTCATGGAGCATGTGAACTGAGTACCTTCATGCAGATGCTTCCTGGTGAGGTGGGGTGCCTTTGGGTACTTTTACTGAAGTTAGGTTCTCTGACCCCTGGAGTGAGAAAATTGAGTACCTTCTGGACAAGGCATATGGCATACCTCTGGACACTTATTAGTAAAGCCAAAGAACTTTATGACAGTTGCTTGAGCATAGTAGATACCAAGCTTGCCTCTTCTGGAGATGAAGGAACCAGAAGAAGCAGAAGAGGAAGAGATAATGAGTATAAGAATCAGAGCTGCCTCAGTTTGGGGTTTCTAATGGTGGGGTCACAATTTCCTGTTTCAAGGAGCTGACACCTTCACCAACATAATTCCAGTGTATGGGGTTACTGCTAACATGGGAGTCTCTGCTCAAAGCTGAGGGGGTAAAGCTGCCATGTCCAAGGAGGCAGAACTGTAACTATCAGGGCCAAGGGTGTAGAGTCAACACTAAGATGGACTAGAAAAATGGGATTACCCAAAGCCAAGGGAGCAGAGTTGCCTTTCCAGTGGGCCTGATGGGAAGAATTGAGGGGCTTCGACCCAGACCCCAGAGTGAATGGCCAGCACCCAGAATCTAGAGGACAGAGCCAGTATTGCCTAGATAGTCTCAGAGGACAGAGGATTATTTTCAAGCCTTGAAAGCTAATTTAAAATTTTCTATTGGAATTTTAGCTTTCTGTGTACCTATTGGAGTCCTGGTATGGCATTGCTGACTAATGAGCTGGACTGCAAAGTCAGTTTGAACTACAAGGCCCATGGTTCAAGCTCACCATTTGCTCCTCAGATAATGTACCTATTGTCCCTTCTCCCCCTCCAGTTGCTTCCATTTGTAATGGAAACGTGTACCTTTAGCTTGTTCCACCATTGTATTTGGAAGTAAATAACTTGCATTCTAAATTCACTGATGAACAGGATTTTTATCCTGTTGAAATTAGACTTGGAAAAATTTTTGGAGAACATAACGGGGTTAGTATGTTTTCATATGAATGTGTGTCAGTTGTATTATGTTAGGCACAAGTATATGGAGCACTATTAGTGTACTAGTTTATGAGCTGGGCTGTTAACCACAAAGTCAGAAATTCCCATCTCCCAGCTTCCCCTTGTATGAAAAGATGAGGCTTTCTTCTCCTGTAAAGATTGGGAACCTTAAAAATCCTATACTGGGTTACTATGAGTTGGAAAAAATTTCAAGGCACATAATCACTACCTCTACCATTTATAATTGTCTACAAGTTTGTTTTTGTTTTGTTTTGTCTTTTCAGCGTGGTTTGGTTCCATTTCTCCCACACCAGCATTATGTGAGCTACATTCATTCCAATCTTTTAAATTATCTACATAGATTCATTTCAAGAATTCCCTTTGTACACAACTGCAACAAGCTGTGCCTCCCTTACCTTCTCAAACCCAGTCTGTTCTTTGGTCTGAAACCTACATAGATTGACATTAAGGAGGCCAGACCAAAGTCACGATTTTGGAATTGAATAAGAGAGAGAAGTTGAAAGTTTGTTCAGAAACTTGATAGTAAAACTCAGATTACATCTGAAACTCAGGGCTCCAGGATTATCATCTGCATTTGTTTCATTTGGTTTTCTGTGTCTTTGTTGTAGAAGATCTATGTAGCATTTCTTCTTTGTCTGCCATATTATTGTAAGTTTCATAATATTGTTTTTTTTTTTTAATTCCTCATAGCCAGAGATGACTCTATATATTTGAAAAGTATCGATATTTGTAACCTTCCAGAATCTGGGAGACCTGGCACGGTAGAAGAAGTACTGGAGTGCTAACCGCAAGGTCAGCTGTTCAAACTCACCAGCTGCTCCTTGGAAAACCTTGACTGGGTCATTATGAGTTGGAATGTTCACCTCCACCAACAAGAACAACAACATACTCTATCTAGCACAATACTTAGAAGTAAGTATACTTTATAAACATTATCAATTAATTAATTTATAAACATTACCTGTATACACTTTCAAAATAATATTTGAGTACTTCTGTAGATGGATTTATAGCTACTAAAATTTTCCTTTCTACACTACTAAAGAAAAAGGCTAAAAATTACAACTAATAAAATGCTGCTGTATTCTTTGATTAAAAACGGAAAATAAGACTAATCTCTGTTTTGTTGTTGTTATTGTTGTTAAGTGTCATCAAGTTGGTGCCAGATCATTGCAACCCTGTATAAAGTGTCCAAGGACCAGCTGGTGGGTGTGATCAATTGACCTCTGGAGTAGAAGCCAGGACTTACTCCACAGTGCCACACAGAATGCCAGAGATGTGTTATGGTGTTGGTGTTGTTGTTAAGTGTTACCATGCCAGTTCTGACTCATAGTTTCCAAAGAGTTGCTGGTGGATTTGAACAGCTGACCTTTAGATTCACTGGCACACAATTAACCAGAATAACTAGTTAATCAAAATTTCTAGTGAATCAGAATTTAAGAGAGGAACTCAACAGAAATAAAGTAAAATACTATGATAAAATCATTTCAAAATATCTTGAGCATGTCCGGTGATCAGCACAGACATGTGGTTTTGAGTCAATCTTTTATACTTATTCATCTACGAGCAGGCATAAGAATCCATTTTCAGAATGATGACCCTGGAGCACTCTGTCACATTATGAAATATCTTATCATCTTTATTTCAGTGTGTTTATTGAAGCAAGAAGATGGAATAATTTATTTTACAGAGATTTACAGTCACAAGAGTTAGATTAAATGGAGATTCTTCTCAAAATTCACTAGAATTTTCTCTGAATCAGTCCTTATTGACTTAAAATTGTTATTAATGCTGTTTCAGTCATTGTCAGTCTCGGGGAATCTGGACCCTCTTCCTTGAAAAGTACATATACCCCTGCACATATATGTATACGCATATATGTATATGTGTGTTAAGTGCAGTTGAGTTGGTTCTGTATAGGGTTTCTGAGGTGTGACTAGTGGGTTTGAAACACTAGTTAGCAGTCCATTGTTATCCTATAACATCACTCTAGGAATATATATATATATGGAGAGAGAGAGAGAGAGCTCTGATAGCGCAGTGGTTACGAATAGGGCTGCTAACCTCAAGGTTGGCAGTTCGAAACTACCAGCTGGTCCATGGGGGAAAGATGAGGTTTTCCACTCCCGGAAAGATTTACAGTCTCGGAGACCCTGTACAGGGTCACTATGAGTCGGAAACCGACTCCACGGCACATAACAACAACAGCAACTGTATATATATGAGAGTCCTGGTGTGGCGCTGTGGGTTAATGCTCCAGACTACAAAGCCGTTTGAACTTCAAGATCGGTGGTTCAAGCTCACCAGCTGCTCCTTGGAAACCCTATACA
>NW_006408714.1:2740943-2741435 GCF_000296735.1 Chrysochloris asiatica
GCCTCATCTTTTTCCTGTGGAATGGCTGGTAGTTTTAAACTGCTGACTTTGAGGTTAGCAACCTGACTCGTAAGCACTATGCTACCAGCAATATATATATAGATATAGATATATACACACATATTGTTGTTGTGTTATTCAATGCTGTCTAATCTGTTCTAATTCATAGCAACCCTGTGTATGGTTTCCAAGGAGTGGCTGATGAATTTGATCCAAAAACCTTATGGTTCTAACCAACCGTACGGTCCAGTGCACTGGCCAGCAGCACCATACCAAAACTCTAATTATAAAGAAAAAGTCTTGGTGTGGCACTTGGGCTAAAGCACCAGTCCACAAGGCCAGCGTTTCAAGCTCACCAGCTGCTCTTGGGAAAGCCTATACAGGGTCACTATGAGACAGAAACAATTTGTTGGCACTTAACAACTACATACCTACATATTGTTGTTGTTATGTGCCGTGGAGTCAGTTCCGACTCATAGCGATATATATATA
>NW_006408714.1:2741535-2746445 GCF_000296735.1 Chrysochloris asiatica
TTGAGCATTATGCTCTTTTAATAGCTATGTATATGGAATTGTTGGGCTGCTGAGTGTCAGGTTGGTGGTTCAAACTCATTAGATTCTCCATGGAAGAAATATGAGGTTGTCTACAACAATAACAATATTTACAGAAGCCGATCACCATGCCTTATTTATTCATTTTTTTTTTTTTTTTTTTACTTGATCTCTCTCTCAATCATTTCAGGATGGTTAGAGATTCTCTGATATCAATCTTTGTTTTTAAACTTTTATTCAGAGTCTCTCAATATTCCAATTTTAGGAAATAGCCTATAGGAACAAATCAGCTTCAATATTCAAATTTGGAATTAGAGAATATGCTTCTACTATTTGATGCTAAGTACAGACTTAAATATTGTCTGAATTTATTCTCTTTCTCTAGACCTGTTTTGTTACTGTAAGGAGTGTGATTTGTTAAACTTTTGTTGTTGTTGTTAAGTGCCATCAAGTCAGTTCTGACCATAGTGACCCTGTATAGGGTTTCCAAGGAGCAACGGATGAGCTTGACCTACCGAACTTGTAGTTCAAACAGCTTTGCAGTCTGGCACATTAGGCCACAGTGCCACACCAGGACTCCTGTAACATTGTTGTTGTTGTTGTTGTTAAGTGCTGTCGAGTCGGTTCCGACCCATAGCGACCCTGTACAGTGTTTCCGAGGGTGTAACTCTTTACGGGAGTAGAAAGCCTCATCTTTCTCCCGCGGAGCTGCTGGTAGTTTCGAACCGCTGACCTTAAGGTTCGCAGCCCGATTCGTAACCACTACGCTACCAGAGCTCCTCCTGTAATATTGTAGGAGAGGTAAATTTCTAACTTCATGGAGTCTGCATGTAACTGAGGAAACCGTTTCTAAAGCAAAGTTAAATTCCTAACATAAAGAACTGCAATATGCCACAACCTTACACAAGGTATTGATATAAGAAAGTCACAGCTGACAAACCATTTTAATGTCTTCTTCACAGTACTGTAGCTAACTTTTGATACCAAAGCATTTGTAAAGTTTATTGCAAAACGCCAACTTCCGGGTGAAAACCATTTGGAATGCTGTAGCTCATCTAGTATTTAAATAATTTAATAAAAAGTGTTGGGAGTTGGAAATTGAAGAGACTAAGGAGACTGATTTGTGATGAAAAATAAACTATAAAGCTATAATTAGTGGGAATAAATAAGGAATATTTATCATTATTTATTTGGATTTAAGGTTCAAATTAATTAAGTACACTTAAAAAAAATAGTGTGAAAATAGAAATGTGATGGTGATTGGGTAGAAAATAAAGCATTTATATAACAAGATAGAGAAAGAACCAAAACAGAAAAATATATAGACGATTTTATAGGATCCTTACATTTGAAAGTCTGCCATAAAAATGACAACAACTTCTTCTGTTGTCAAACAAATATTATGCTGAGATTATCTTAAATAAATTCCCATTCCAGATTGAGTCTACACTGGGATGCAGCCAATGTCTGCATAGCTTAATTCTTCATTGAATGTAATGCTACTTGGTAGACAATTAAGTACACTTCTACACAACAATCTATTTTAATATTACGTGAAGTAAAAGATAATTAGAAATTATAATGAGTTATAAAAGTTTGGACTAATAACATAAATAAAAACAATATAAAGACAGGAATTATTTATTCATTGAAATTGTTAACCTTACTGTTCCTTTCCACTACTACATATGTGAAAGTTAAGTCTACATATAGTCAGTATTCTAAACTTGTGGTAAACATATACGTCAGAGTGTTTGTTCATTAATTTATATAAAATATCCCTGAAATACAAATCTTACCTCATTCTGGAGGTCTCGAATCATTTTGCTCTTTCGTTCCACTTCAGTCTTTAAAAAATTAATCTGAAAATGAATAGAATGTTATATAAATACATTAAAAATTAATTCCCATGGCTTTCATATATTTATGTTCATGATTTTGGAGGGTATTATGAGATGATTACCTATTTAACTATAAATATTGAAAAATAATGAAGATCACAATTTCCATTGACCATAACATTGATGTCTCAATTCATACATACAAGGGGCTTCAAAAACGGAAACTTGAAGTAAAAAAAAAAACGGAAACTTGAAGTAAAAAAAAAGTGAAAAATTTCAAGAACTTTTTGAAGTCCCTTTGTTTACTCACTGATTATTTAAAACGATGCCATTCTTATGTATTTAAAAAAAAAACTGATTTGTTTACAACTGAGAAACACTGTAACCTTGATTCTCTCACCTAACTAAACCCTAATTTTAAAATGTGGTTTTTAAAAAATGTCTGGTATATTCTGTTGTTGGGCAGAGGAATCATTTTCTCTTAAACGTTAGGTAAATTTGATCTGTGTGTACGTTTGGAAGCAATTGTACAGTTATTTTCCTCACCAAAAAGACAGTATAGGCACTGTACCAAGGAAGGTATGATGTCTCCTTCTGGGTACAATCGTCAGAATCCATAACCTTACATAAACTGCTGTTGAGTCAGTTCCAACTCATAGTGACCTTGTCTATGGTTTCCAAGGAGCAGTTGGTGGGTTTGAACCATTGATCTTGCAGTTCAGATTGACCGTGTGGCCCAGTGCTGATCCTACAGTGCCACACCAGGACTCTTTAAATGAACTAGTAGAACAATATTTACATAAATACAGATGTGTTAGCACCTATGAGTACATGCATAAGTCATTCTATTGTGCTTCACTTTAGTGCATGTTGTAATTACTCTATTTTTTACAAGTGAATATTTGTGGCAACCATGCATTATGCAAGTCTATTGGTGCTATTTTTCCAAAAGCGTGTGCTCACTTCCTTTCATTGTGTCACATTGTTATTCTCACCATATTTCAATATTTTTTGTAATGCAGTCGTACACTTAATAAACTATTATGGGTGTTGTTAAGTGTCGTCAAGTGGTTTCCAACTCATAGCAACTCTGTATATAGTTTCCCAGTCTGTAAATGTTCTGGAGAGTAGAAAGCATCATCTTTCTCCCACAGAGTGGCTGGCAGCGTTGAACTGCAGACATTGCAGTTAGCACTCCAATGTTTACTGTATGGAGCCACCACACTCCTTAATAGACTATCATATAGTGTACAGATGAATTATATATGCATTGTTATTGTTGTTAAATGCCTTCAAGTCAGTTCTGACTTGAATCCTGCATAGTGTTTCCAAAGAGCGGCTGTTGAGTTTGAAACATCAACCTTGTGGTTAACAGTCCAGTGCTTATCTTACAGCACCATGACAGGACTCCATATATGCATTGGGAAACCAAACAAGTGTGTAACTTACTTTATTGTAAAATTTATGTTAGTGTGGGGGTCTGAAATAAAATCTGCAATAGCTCTGACGTATGCCTGTATTTAGTATTTAGACAATAGTCAGCATGGCAGAGTGTTTAAAATTTAGCACTTTATAGTCACAGGAAGATCACTCTAATAAAAATCCACTGTTTGAAAATGGATAAAACATTTAATTTCTTCTATTTTCAGATTTGAAAATATTGTTGTTGTTAAGTACCGTAGTGACCCTGAACAGGATTTCCAAGGCTGTAAATCTTTACGGGAGCAGAAAGCCTCATCTTTCTCCCGCGGAACCGCTGGTAGTTTTGAACTGCTGACGTTAAGGATAGCAGCCCAACTTGCTACCAGAGCTCCTTTTGAAAATATTAGTGGCATATATATAGAACTAACACCAAAGACTTATCACCATTGACAATAGAAAAATAAATTTTAATCAAAGTTTCATTTCTTTCTAGGTATACCCACTATTTACTTATTCACATGAGTAGGCTTCAAAGACCAGCTTGTTATGTGAAAATGAGGGGTGATTACATCAGATCACAAATGGATAGTAACTATGTGATATAATAGCCTAACCTCATCATTACGTAACTGCCAAATTACATCATTACATAGCTACCAAAAATTATGGCCCATGGAAGTTGACACATCACCTCAGCCATCACAACCAGCATAATGCTCTCTCACCTCACACCTTGGCATTCATTACCATATATCCATCATTATGCACAAAACAGATGGATGCTAAGTAGTTTTTTACTATTGTCATGAATAAAAAATGTTATACAATGAGATCATTGAAAAATATGGAGTAAATGGGTATTTTCTCTCCCATCTATTGATCTGTACTCACTTTATTTTTAAACAATTGATAATGTTTACTAGTGTGCTGGTGTGGCACTCACTGTAGGATAAGCACTGAACCCCAACGTCAGTTTGAACTACCAAGACTGTGGTTGAAACTCATGAGCCACTCCTCAGAAACCCTGTACAGCGTTGCTGAATCTGAACTGACTCGATGACACTTAACAACAACAATAGTGCTTCAGTAGATTTGAGAAAAAAAATATGATAGGCAAATGTAACTAAACACTTCCTGGAGCTTTAAATTGATTTAAAATTTGTGAGATTATGGCAGAGTATCCTTGTCAAAGAAGGACGAAGAAACATCTTTTGTAGGATTGTTTATGCAAAATCAGTATACAAGAAAATATTTTAAAGAGCCTAAAATCACTTGGAGTCCTGGTGTGGTACTGCAGGTTAATGTGCTAGACTGCAAGATAGGTTTGAACTGTAAGTCGGCAGTTCAGGTTCGCCAGCTGCTCTTTGGAAACCCTATGCAGGGACACTATGTATGAGTCGGAACTGACTGAACAGCACTTAACAACAACAAAGATACTTCAATAAAGAATCATGATATATCTCCATAATAGAATACTATGTAACTATTAGAAAAATAAGACTGATCTAAGACCACTTAGAGGACCAAGAGCTGAACAGAAAATTTCAAAGATCAGCTCGAGTATATAAAACCAAATACTATAATAAAATATGCAAAGATTTGGAACTAGAAAACCAAATAGGAAGAACA
>NW_006408714.1:2748115-2749333 GCF_000296735.1 Chrysochloris asiatica
ATTGGACATTGTTTCGTTCTGCTGTGCACGGGGTCACTATGAGTCGATTCTGACTCGATGGCACCTGACAACAAGACCACTAGTGTAAACAAATCTAAAATAGGCTTTTAAATGAAGAACAGAACAAAGTAGTATAAAAGTTATTAGCATATGTAAAAATATATCCACATGTAAATACGTTTCACACAGATACACTCAGGCATAATTGTTTTATTCAGTGCTTTAGAACTACTGGTATAGTGTTGTTGTTGTTAAGCACTGTTGAGTGGATTGCGCCCCACAGCAACCCTGTATAGGGTTTCCAAGGAGCAGCTGGTGAGCTTGAACCACTGACCTTGCAGTTCAAATGACTTTGCAGTCTGACTCATTAGTCCACAGCACCCCACTGTTAGGTTAGTTATGTGTCTATGGCTAGGCTTAACTGCTGATCAATTCAACTATAATCTCTGGGATTGGTGCACAGAAGTTAGGGTGTTTTGTTTGTTTCTTTTAACTCTTCAAGGGATTCTAGTATGAAGTCAAGTTTGTACACAGTAGATTAGACCAAATCTTTTAAAATGTTAATAATATATGTTTGGATCACCACTGGATATAGTGAATAATGTGAATTCCATATAGTGGGGTGTGAGGTTTCTGACTTGTTGAGGTGCTGCATGTGACACTGCTGGACATCTCACCACAATTTGTGTGGAATGGGCTTGGACCAGCAATAGGCAAGAGAAATTGAATATGTGTCATATATGTAGTTTTAAAGTAGACGTGAAAGCAAATAGAAAAAAAACAGCAAACAGAAATGCAGTTTATATATCTGTTTATATGTAGTTTATCTACTTATCTACAGTTTATATATCTGTTTATATGCAGTTTATCTACTTATCTACAGTATATATATATATATATATTTGTAGAGAGAGAGAGAGAGAAAGTCATGGTTTGCAGCTGTGGATTAATGCACTGGACTGACGGCTATGTCAGTTTGAACTTCAAGGTTGGCAGTTCAAGCTCATCAGCTGCCCCTGAGAAACCCTATACAGGGTCATTATGAGTCAGAACTAACTCGACCACACTTAACTATATATGTGTGTATGTGTATGTATACATATACATATATGTATATATGGAGTGCATCAGACTCCTAACCTCAAAGTCAGCAATTTGAAACTACTAGCTGTTCCACAAAAGAAAGATGAGGCTTAATTCTCCTATAAAAATGTATAG
>NW_006408714.1:2749433-2753426 GCF_000296735.1 Chrysochloris asiatica
TACAAATCGGGCTGCTAACCTCAAGGTTGGCAGTTCGAAACTACCAGTGGTTCTGCAGAAGAAAGATGAGGTGTTCTGCTCTCGTAAAGATTTACAGCCTCGGAAACCCTGTGCAGGGTCACTATGAGTCAGAACCAACTCCATGGTACTCAACAACATCAAATATATAACTATATAACTATATTTAATTTATAATTCAATATATTCAAAATTTTATGTTGGCATGAAACCAATCATTAATGAGATTATTTACATTCCTGAGGTCTGTGTTTTAGAGGGGGGGTAACATATCTTCAATATGTATTATGAATTTTACACTTATTGAACAACTCAAATTGGTCTAGCCACATCTTTAATGTTCCATATTCTTACTTTTCTATGCCTGCCTATTGGAAAGTATAGTCATAGAAGATTCCTGGAAAAATAAACATCGTTGTTGTGTTGTTAAGTGCTGTCCAGTCATTTCTGACCCTGTATAGTGTTTGCATAAGGAGCTCTGGTAGCGTAGTGGTTACAAATCGGGCTGCGAACCTTAAGGTCAGCAGTTCGAAACTACCAGCCACTCCGCGGGAGAAAGATGAGGCTTTCTACTCCCGTAAAGATTTACACCCTCGGAAACCCTGTACAGGGTCACTATGAGTCGGTTCTGACTCCACGGCACATAACAACAACAACAACAATAGTGTTTGCATAGCTGGTGAGTCTGAACCATCAAACTTGCATTTCAAATTGTCCTTGTGGATGAGTGCTTATCCTCCATTGCCACAGCAGGGCTCCAGGATAATAAATGAGACTAATAATGTTTCTTATCCCTATGGAAAACTTAATCTAGTGCACTGGGAATCAGAAGTAGGAAGAAGGTCAATTTTCATGGTTATATACAGCCTTTAAAATTTCTATGTTTTTAAAAGAAATATTTAATTTAAAAATATTTCAAACATAAAAGTCTGATTTACAAGTACTATGCAAAATGAATGAATCCAATCTTAAGACAAAATAGATATCCAAGTTTCTTCAGAACAATTACATTAAAAAGAATTAAAGATTCTATTAATGTTCCACTTAATTTTTTTCCTTCTTCCTATAGAAGTAAACACTGTCCTGCAGTTGGTATTTTATGTCCTGTGCACAGTTTTGTACATCATATCTATTGTGAATATTTCTAATAAAATATTCCATATTAATATTTGTATAAATTATGTCCAGAAAACAATCTTTTGTGACTTGATTTGAAGAACAAAATAAAAATGGAAAACTTCAAATTGATGCTTTTGGAATATATCATATTTTTAAAAAATGTATATAACCGGTCAATTTTGTTCCAGTGGTGATCCCATTTGCAGTTACAAACCTCCGAATTAATCATGGATAAAGTAAAGCGGAATCCTGGTGGGGTGCTCTAGTATAAGCACTGACTGAAAAGTCAGTTTCAACCACAAGTTTAGTTGTTCAAACCCACCAACCACTCTTCAGAAACCTTATACCGGGTCGCTTAACAACAACAACAAATTTGATTCTACTGCATTTAACATTGTGGAGTCCTGATGTGGCACCATAGGAAAAGCACTGGACCTCCAGATTTGTTTGAACTACAAGAATGGCAGTTCAAACTTACCAGTTTCTCCTCAGAAACCCTGAGTCTGAACCAACTTAATAAAAAGAAAAAAGAAAAGTGATTGTAAGAGGTTGAGCTTTTAATATAGTCATTTAAATAAGACAGATGTTTACTTTGTCTCAAATAATATTATAGATTTATGTGGCACAGATGTGTGATTCTAATTTGAGTGGCTTGAACCTGGAGTCCAGAAGAAAGTGGCCCAGCTCTGGAATCCAGAGATAAATGGTCCACAATTGTAATACATCTCTGTAATCTGAAATCACACTTTTCCAAAATGTTTTTCCCATTATCATTATTTTCCACCTACTAAAAATGGAATCCTGGTGTGACATCAACTGTGTGTTAGTACACTGGACTACAAAGTCAGTTTGAATCTCAAGGTTAGTGGTTCAAGCTCACCAGCCACTCCTCGGAAACCCTATACAGGGTCTCTTTGAGTCAGAACTGACTCAATGGCACCTAACAACAACAACAAAACTGGAGAAGATGAATAGAATGTTATGGACTAAATTGTGTTTCCTAAAAATATATGCTGTGATTCCTAACCCTATAGCTGTGGATTAACCTCATTTTGGAAAAAGAATTTTCTTTTATATGTTAATGATACCATTATCTCTTTAGGGTGTGACTCAAACCAATAAATTTTGATATATAAGGCCACTTTATGCACAGAAACAAGCATGGATGGAAGAAATAGATATTGTGTACAGATCTCCAAGGAATGACAAAAACACTAGAGATATTTTGACAAATATTTTTGCCCCAGAGTCCACAGAGAGAGAGCTTTTCCCTAGAGATGGCACCCTGAATTTGAACACCTAGTCTTCTAAATTGTAAGAAAATAATTTCTGTTATATGGCATTTCTGTTATAAAAACATTATGAAATAAAGTAAAGCACAACACAAGTAAGAATAAAATACATTCTATGAATTCTGACTCTATAACACAGTCGGAATGTGTGGATTTTCTATGGGAGGTTAGAGCTAAGACACTGCAGAGACTTGGCCAGTAGTTAAGGCTGATGTTGTTGTTGTTGTTAAGTGCCGTCGAGTCGGTTTCGACCCATAGCGACCCTGAACAGGGTTTCCAAGGCTGTAAATCTTTACGGGAGCAGATTGCCTCATCTTTCTCCCGCGGAGCAGCTGGTAGTTTCGAACTGCAGACCTTGCGGTTCGCAGCCCGAGTTAAGGCTGATAGAGGCTGTTAATAGGATAGTGCTAAGGATCTGGAAAGTCAACTGTTGTACAAATATATAAGGAGAAAAGGAGAACAGTTAAGAAAGGGATAGGAAGAAACTAGCATGAGAATAGTTAGCAGAATCATTTAACTACTGAACCACAAGAATGCATAGGGGCCAGAGAACACGGCTTAGGAAGTCTTCAAAGCACCTGTTGCTCCAAAGACACCAAGAAGTCTTTAATCCTGTGTTTGTTTTTCCATAAATTCCATTAATACCTGTTAGCACACTCATCTTTTTGACTGTTAATGGTAATGAAAATCCTACCCAAACCATTTTTGGAGGTGATACTATATTTTAAAAAAAGAATTCTGAGAATTGCCATACCAATAGTTTTAGCCGTAGTAAGTTTTAAGACAAGTTAGAATTATAAAAACACGGATCAAACCAAAAAGCAAACCCACTGGCATGGAGTTGATTCCAATCCGCAATGACCCTATGTAAGGTATCTGAGACTGTAAACCTTTACAGCAGCAGACAGCTTCATATTTCTACCTGAAAACAGCTGTTGGTTTTGAACCACTGACTATGTGACTAGCAGCCCAATGCTTAACCCACTATGCCATTGTTGTTGTTGTTAAATGATGTTGAGTCCATTCCAACCCCTAGTGATCCTGTATAGGGTTCCCAAGGAGCAGCTGGTGAGCTTGAACCTACGACTTTATGGTTCAAACTGACTTTACAATCCAGAGCATTAACCCACATCACCACAAAAGGACTCCACGGTGACATTGTAGTTGTTGGGTGCCATCAAGTCGGTACCAACTCATAGCGACCCTATGCACAACAGAACAAAACATTACCCGGTCCTGAGCCAACATTACAATTGTTGCCATGCTTGACCTTGAGCCCATTGATGCTACCATTTTATTAGTCCATCTCACTGGGGGTTTCCTCTTTTTCTCTCACCTTCCACCCTACCAAATATGATATCCTTCTCCAGCAACTGGTCCCTTCTGACAATATGTCCTAAGTATGAGAGACAAACTTCGGCCATTCTGGCCTACAACGAGCACTCTGGCTGCACTTCTTCCAACACAGCTCTGTTGGTTCTTTTGGCTTCCCATGGCACTTTCAATATTCTCTTCCAATACCATAACACAAATGCATCAATTATTGTACAGTCTTCCTTATTCA
>NW_006408714.1:2753806-2769022 GCF_000296735.1 Chrysochloris asiatica
CTGATGCCACATTTTTCTTCATAGAACCCAGCTTCTCGGATTATTTGCTCAGCATACAGGTTGAATAAGTATGGTGAAAGAATACAACCCTGTTACACACCTTTCTTAATTTTAAACCATTCAACGTTCCCATGTTTTGTTCGAACAATTGCCTTAAAATACTGATAGCAACCCAAAACATTAGCTATATTCAAAACATTAGCTATATTCACTGTCCTCTGTTGTGGATCAAAATAGTTAAAGAAGGAAGCAATATCACCAGGAAGTACTTGACACTATTCACTAATTAAACATGTTTGCAGAATTATAGCATTCCTCAAATGCAGGTATATATTACTTAATGTCAGGCCCCAATAAGACCAGTGTCAAAATGTTTTCTTTTGTTTTTAATTAAAGGCAAAACAGTTCTCCTTTTGGTTTGTATTTTCCCCAAATGATTTAAAAACCACAAGTCCAGACTCCTGCAGCACTTTACCCAGGGTGGAATATAGGTAAGTGAGGCAGAGAACTGGGTTTTTGGCACTGCTCTCAGGCTTTGTCTGCAAGGTAGGTGGTGATAAGGGTAAGGATTATGGGGTCCAGATGGCTCCTGCTGCTCAGGTGGGTGGAACAGTGCTCTGCTGCCTTCCAGCGGGCTTCCTTTTGCACTGTTCCCACCTCTGCCCTCTCAGGCACCACTGCTGCTGGTGCTCATTCTTCTGCCCTCTGGCAGCAGCACAAATGAGTACAACCAGAAGTGGTTTCCCATAAGATTATGGAGTTAGCACACTTCCAGATCACATCACGTCCTGTTCTATGTAATGTATTGTGGACATTGTGGCGATGTGAGTTACGGTGCTGGATTGTAAGGTCGGTTTGAACTGCAAGGTCAGAGGTTCAAGTTCACCAGCGGCTTCTAGGTAATCCTATATAGGTTCACTATGAATTGGAACCCAGGGACTCAATGGCACTTAATAATACTGACAAAGAGTGTTCATGTTCATGTCTATCTAAGCACTTGTTAGCACCAGAAATTTTTTTATAACAAATGTATCTTTAAATATAAATGAATTAATGGTATATTGCTTATGTTAATAATCTGCTTACTCCCAGATCTAATTCCTGAATCCTCACATTTTGAGTGTTTAGTATCTGTTATCCTTAATTAAAACTTAACTGCAATAAAATATATATATATATAATGAAAATATATTGGGATGTCAAGGCTAGATTTATATAAATGTTAAACAAGGACAAAACTATTATAAGACTGCAACATGCAACTCTTCAGGACCTAGAAATTATTTAAAGAACCCAGGCAGCATACAGAATCATGAACAGGGTTGCTAACTTCAAGGTCAGTAGTTTGAATCTACCAGATGCTCCATTGGAGAGAGGTGAGGCTTTCTACTCTGTAAAAACTTATAGCCTCGGAAACCAGATGCAGGGTCACTATGAGTTGGAACCAACTTGGTGGCACACAACCACCAGCACCACTAGAAATTATTTCAACCATTTCAAAAGTATTAGCATTTTGAGACCAGAGTGAGGTATAGAATACAAGAAATTTTAAATCCTGGAAAAATATGTATTCCTAGCAGATGATTAGAAAACATTCTAAGGTACCCTCACTGTTGTTAGGTGCAATCAAGTTGGTTCCAACTTATATAGAACTTAAACACAACAGAATGAAACACTGCCCAGTCCCGAGCCATCTTCACAATTGTTGTTACACTTGAGTCCATTGCTGTTGTCACTATGCCTAGCCATCTCATTGGGGGTCTTTGTCTTTTTCACTGACCCTCCTCTTTTTCAATCATAATTTCCTTTTCCAGGACCTGGTTCCTCCTGACAATATGTCTGAAGTATGAGAGACAAAGTCTTGCCATCTTGGATTCTAAGGAACATTCTGACTATACCTTTTCAAACACAGATGTATTTGTTCTTCTGGCAGTCCATGGTGATATTAATATTCTTCTCTAATACCATAACTAAAATACATCAATTCTTCTACGGTATTCTATATTCATTGTCCAACTTTCACAAGCATATATCTATTGAAAATATCATTGCTTTGGTCAGTCATATCTTAGTCCACAAACTGACATCTTTGTTCTTAAATACTTCAAAGTGGTCTTGTGCAGCAGATTCGCCTAATGCAATATGTCATTTGATTTCTTGACTGCTGCTTCCATGAGAGTTGATAATGTATCTGAGCAAAATGAAGCCTTTGGCAAATTTTAATTTTTTCTCCATATATCATGACATTAGTTAGTGGTCCATTGGTGAAGATTTTTTTTTTTTACTTTACATTGAGATGAAATCCATACTGAAGTCTGTGGTTTTTGATCTTCATCAGAAAGTATCTTAAATCCTCTTTGCTTTCTGCAAATAAGGTTGTATCATCTGTATATCACAGGTTGGTTAATGCGTCTTCTTCCATTCCTGATGCCACATTCTTCATATAATCCAGCTTCTCAGACTTTTTGCTCAGCATGCAGATTGAATAGATATGGTGAAAGAATATAATCATAGCACATACATTTCCTGATTTAAAAACCTTCATTGTCCCTTTGCTCTGTTTGAATGACTGCCTTTCGGTCTATGTACAGGTTCCTCATAATGTTCTGGGATATCCATTCTCCACAATGTTGTCGATAGCTTTTCATGATACACATAGTGAAAAGCCTTTGCATAGTGGTGGTGGTTGGTGGCTGTGTGCCGTGGAGTAAATTCTGACTCATAGTGACGCTGTACAGCGTTTCTGAGGCTGTAAATTTTTACTGGAGCAGAAAGCCTCATCTTTCACCCATGGAACTGCTGGTGGTTTCAAACTGCTTACCTTGAGGTTCGCAGCCCGATTTGTAAGCATTACACTACCAGAGCTCCTTTTGAATAGTCATTAAAGCACAGGTAAACATCTTTCTGGAATTCTCTGCTTTCAGCAAAGATCCATCTGATGTCAGCAATGATATCCTTTATTCCACGATCTTTTCGGAAACTGGCTTTAACCTCTGGCAGTTCATTATCAATGTACTCTTACTGCCATTGTTTAATTACCCTTAGCAAAATGCTAGTTGCATGCAATATTAATGATATTGTCCGATGATTTTCACATACCATTGGATAACATTTCTTTGGAATGGACACAAATAAGCATCCCTTCCAATCAGTTGGCATTTCAACAGCTAGCTTCCAAATATTTTAGCTTAGATGAGTGACTGCCTCTGATAGTCCATTTGTTAGAGGATTTAAATTTGAATTCCATCAATTCCCAAAACTTTGTTTTTAGCCAATGTCTTCAATGCACCTTGAATTTCTTACTTCAATATCATTGGTTCTTGATCACATATTGGAATAACTGAACATGGATTTTTTTTTTTTGGGGGGGGGGTACAAAGACTGTGTAATCCTTCCATCTTCTTTGAATACTTTCTGCATTATACAATAGTTTGCCCATGTTATTATTGTTAAGTGTCGTCTAGTGTGTTCCAAAGCACAGCAACCCTGTATAGGGTTTCTGAATAGTGACTGGTGTACTTTAACTGCTGATTTTTCAGTTCAAACTGATTTTGTAGTCCAGTGCATTAACCCACAGCACTATACCAAGGCTGAATTTTTTCTTCAGTTCTTTCAGCTTGAGAAATGTTGAGCGTGTTCTTTCCTTTTTGTTTTCTAACTCCAAGTCTTTGAACATTTCTGTATAATACTTGACTTTGACTTCTTGAGCTGCCCTTGAAATGTTCTGCTCAGCTGTTTTATCTCCTCAGTTCTTTCATATGTTTTAGCATCTCTGTGTTCGTGAGTAACTTTCAGAGTCTCTTCTGACATTCATTTTGGTCTTTTCCATCTTTCTTTCCTTCTTAATGACATTTTGCTGTCTTCCTGTATGTTCTTGATGTCATCCCACAACTCTTTTGGTCTTCTGTCTTTAGTGTCTAATGCATCAAATCTGTTATTTAGATGATCTATAAATTCAAGTGGAATATGTTCAAGGTCATATTTTGGCTTTCATCAACTTCTTATCATTTCTGTCACCTTTGATTGAATATGCATATGAACAATCTGCCCCTGGCCTTGTTTTGGCTGTCGATAGGGAGTTTTTCTAAACCTTCTCTTCCCACAGATGTAGCGAATTTGATTTCTGTGTATTCCATTTGGTGAAGTCCATGTGTATAGTCATCTTTTATGCTGTTTAAAAATGGTATTTGTCATTAATAAATCATGTATTATTTGTTGTTGTTAAGTGCCCTCTAGTCACTTCTGATTCATAATGTCACAGTATAATGTTTCTGAAGAGTGGCTGGTAAATTTGCAATATCAGATTAGCAGTCCAAACTGACCGTGGTCCAGTGCTTAGATTACAGTGTCACACAGCCATTGATCCTGTAAAATTCTCTCATGTAATTTCCAGCATTGTTTCTGTAACCTAGGCCATACTTTCCAACAACTGATCCTTCTTCTTTGGTTCCAACCATTTCATTCCAATCACAATTATCTATTCATCTTGATTGCTTGTTTGATCAATTTCAGACTAATGAAGTAGGTAGAACTCTTAAATTTCATTATCACTGCCAACTGGTTTGTGTGTAAATTTGAATAATGATGGTATTAATCGATCTTCTTTGTAGGCCTACAGATATTATCCTATCATAGAAAGCATTATACTTTGAGAAAGATCTTGAATTTTTTTTTAATGATATATATGACTCCTTTCCTCTTAAATTTGTCAATACCACCATAGTATAACACATTACCATCAGATTCAAAATGGTCAGTACTAGTCCATGTCAGCTCCCTACTGCCTAGCATATGGCTCTTTATGTGTTCCATTTTATTTTGACAACATCCAGTTTTTCTTTAAAGGCATCCTTTGTACATTCCATGTTCTGATTATTAATGGATGGGTACAGATGCTGTACCAAAAGGAAATTCAACCTGTATGCTGAGCAAATAATCCGAGAAGCTGTGTTATATGAAATAAAACATGGCATCGGGATTGGAGGAATACTCATTAAGAACCTGAGCTATCCAGATTATACAATCTTGCTTGCTAAAAAGTGAAGAGGACTTAAAACATTTACTGATGAAGATCAAGGAGCACAGCATTCTGTATGGATTACATTTCAATGTTAAAAAAAAAAAAAAATCATCACCACTGGACCAATGAACAACATTCTTATCAACGGAAAAAAGATTGAAGTTGTCAAGGACTTCATTCCTCTTGGAACAACTATCAACACTCACGGAAGCAGCAGTCAAGAAATCAAACGACGTATTGCATTAGGCATATCTGCTGCACAAGACCTTTAAAGTGCTGAAGGGCAAAAATGTCAGCTTGAGGACTAAGGTGCACTTGACCCAAGCAATGGTATTTTCAGTAATCTAATATACATGTGAAAGCTGGACAGTGAATAAGGAAGACCATAGAATAATTGATGCATTTGAGTTATGGTGTTAGAGGAGAATACTGAAAGTACCATGGGCTGCCAAAAGAACCAATAGATCCATTTTGGAAGAAGGGCAGCAAGAATGTTCCTTGTAGGCTAAGATGGCCAAACTTCGTCTCTCATACTTCAGACATACTGTCAGGAGGGACCAGTCACTGGAGAAGGATATCATGTTTGGTGAGGTGGAGGGTCAGAGACAAAGAGGAAGACCCCCAACGAGATGGATTGGCCAAGTGGCACCATCATTGGATTCAAGTGTGGCAATAGTAGTGAGGTTGGCGAGGATTGGGCATTGTTTCGTTCTGCTGTGCATAAGGTTTCTATGGGTCAGTACTGATGCGATGGCACCTAACAACAACAACAACAAAGCACAGATAAAAGCCCTGCCAGGAATATGTCTTGATTTAAACAGTTTATCCTAAGGATAGTACTAGTTGCTTTATCAATTTGCTTTTTTTTTTTTTTTTCTTCAAAAGATAGCCAAGCATGTTAACATTAATTACCCCCTTTTTTACCATGTCACAATACCTGTATCCCAGAGACGTGTTGTTCCAAGGTTGTGTATACATCATTATTTACCTCTGTCGCATGTATCCCATGCAAACATATCATTGTTTTCCCATCAGCCTGTTCTTCCATTCCTCTCCCCTTTCTTGTGTATTGCTCCCCTCACCAGCACCCAAACTATCCTGTGTCTATTCCCTACCCTGTGCTCCACCTTCCCCACCCTCCACTCACCCAACCCCCACATCCCAGTAACCAACAAATAATTCTTCCCCCTACGTCCCCCCACTCCCCGGCTTTAATAGGGGTTCTTTTTCTTAATCTTTTACAATAGTGGTGCTATGCAGTAATTCTCCTTTTGTGACTGACTGATTTCACTCAACATAATGTCCTCAAGGTTCATCCATGTTATGTGACAGCTTACAGCTTTCTTGTTGTTCTTCAAGGTAGCATAATATTCCATTGTGTAGAAATAGTTTTTTTATCCATTCTTCAATTGATGGGCACTTAGGCTGTCTCCGTTTTTTTGCTATTGTAAACAGTGCTGCTATGAACATTGTTGTGCATATATCTACTTGCATTATGGCTTCTAGTTCTTGTTGGTAAATACCAAGTACAGCGATTGCTGGATATTAAAGTACTTCTATTCCCAACCTTCTGATGAAGTGCCATAATGCTTTCCAGAGAGGTTGGACCATTTTGCAATCCCACCATCAATGCAGGAACTTACCAGTCTCTCCACATCCTCACCAGCATTTATTGTCCTCTACTTTTTTGATCTTTGCTGTTATTGCTGGTGTGACATGGTATCTCATTGTTGTTTTGATTTGCATCTCTCTAATGGCTAGTGATCATGAACATTTCTTCATATGTTTGTTGGCTGCCGGTATCTCCTCCTTGGTGAAGTGTTCATGTCCTGTGACCACTTTTTTTTCTTTGTTAAAATTTTTATTGTGAGGTTTGCATGGGAGAATATCAACTTTACACTCAGTTTCATAGCAATGATTACAATCCCCTCAACGCATCATCATATAACCCCAAAGGCTACACCACACAGGCCCATCCACACCCAACCCTGGCCACCAGCACACAGCCTTTCTCCCTCCCTGAGTCCAGTGTCCCCAGCTGTTCCATCTGTCCACATCAACATCTCTGTCTCAATCCCTGGCCTCATTGCCTCTCTGGGTAGGGTCCTGCTCTCCCCTCTTTTCACTTGATGGTCCCAGGGACCTCCACTCCTGGGCTTCAAAATCAATCACTCTCATCCTTTTGTCAAAAAAACATCGGCCTCTATACTTCCTAGCCTCGCAGTCAGACCTGATAGCAGTTATTCACTATTGTACTACAACAGACTTATTCCCATTTCCTTTCACCAGCCTGGTCCCAACAGATTGGAAATCATTCAGTGGTGATTCTACCTTCCCCTACCCCATCTGAAACTAGACTCCCTCTTGAAAGTTTGTAAGACAGTCACTTCTTGCCTTTAGAAGCACCCCCATCTTGGGTAGCCAATGTCTATGTTGTCCATCCCTGTCAATCCTGTGTACCAAGAGTGTGGGAGTGATCCTCGCTGTAAAGATTTGTTTCCTTTTTTGAGCTAATATATCCACAAGTGTGGAGCTCTGGTAGCATAGTGGTTATGAATCGGGCTGCTAACCTCAGGGTCAACAGTTTGAAACTATCAGATGTTCCGCGGGAGAAAGATGAGGCTTTCTGCTCCCTTAAAGATTTACAGCCTCAGAAACCCTGTGCAGGGTCGCTATGAGTCGGAACCGACTCCACGGCACATCACAACAACAACATCCATAAGTATAGGTAAAGTTCATCAAATTGTAGCAGGTTGCTCTTTTTTTTCTCTCCTCTTTTTTATTCTTCTATTCTGTTCACCCAGTCACCGAAGCCAGGCCAAGTGGGTACTATCTGCAAGTGTGGGTGTTCTTGTGGGTGTTCACTTCTTATCAGCTGGACACTTCACTCTCCACTCTAGTCCTCTGTGGCCATGTCATTGCCTCTGGACCCAGGAGTCCCCGGGTCTTGCTGTACTGCTGTCTGTGCCCATTTGTTAATTGGGTTATTTGTATTTTTCATGTAGAGGTGTTGTAGTTTCTTACATATTTTAGAAATGTATCCCTTATCCAATGTGTCATTGCAAAAGATTTTTCCCATTCTGTGGGTTCCCTTTTTACTCTTCTGGTTAAGTTTTTGATGCACATAAGTTTTTAATTTTTAGTATGTCTCAATCATGTATTTTGTCTACTTTTGTTTCTGTAATTTTTAAAATGTTTGGTAGTCTGTGTATTCCCTGGATTAGTGCCCTCACATTTGTCCCTATTCTTTCATTGATGGCCTTCAGAGTTTTGGGATTCACATATAGGTCTTTAATCCATGCTGAGTTGGTGTTTGCATGAGGCCTGAGGTAAAGGTCTTGTTTCAATCTTTTGTATATCACTTTCCAGTTCTGCCAGCACCATCTGTTGAAAAGACTATCCAGTCCCCATGTGATATGTTTAGGTACTTTGTCAATAATCAGTTGGTTGTATGTGGATGGGTTAATGTCTGGATTCTCGATTCTGTTCCATTGATCAATGTATCTTTCATTGTACCAAGTTGTTTTGACCACTGTAGCCATGTAATAAAATTTGAAGTCGGGGAGTGAGAGGTTTCCAACTTTATTCTTCTTTTCAATCAGTGCTTTGCTTATCCTGGGGTTCTTTCCTTTCTATATAAAGTTTATAAATGTTTTTTCCATCTCTTTGAAGAATGTCATTAAAATCTGGATTGAGATTGCATTATATGTGTAAATTGCTTTGGGCAGTATTGACATTTTCATAATGTTAAGTCATCCTATCTAGAGCATGGTACATTCTTACATTTTTGTAGGTCTCTTTTGGTTTCTTGTAGTAGTGTTTTGTAGTTCTCTTTATATAGGTCCTTTCTTTATCTGTACATTTAATCCCAGATATTTCATCCTTTGGACAGCTATTGTAAATGGTATTGCTTTCTTTATGTCCTTTTCAGCACTGTCATTTTTGATATAGAGGAATCCAATTGATTTTTGTATGTTGCTCTTATATCCTGCCACTTTTCTGAATCTACCAATGAGGCCTCGTAGCTTTTTTACTGAGTCTTTGGGGTTTTCTGTATATAGGATCATATCATCTGCAAATAAAGAGAGCTTTATTTCCTTTTTGCCAATTTGAATACCGATAAGTCATAAGTCATTCCTCTTCATATTGTCCAACATGAATCTTAGACCATCTTCAGATTTTTTATCCTTTTTTTTGTTCACTCTTCTATCTTAGTGGTATTGAGAGATTTGTCTTCCAGCTCCCTAGTTCTGGCTTCCATCTCTCCTATTCTACTCCTTTTCCCTTTCAGTGTATAGTCTATTTCTGATTTTCTATTACTGATCATTTGGACCTCTTTCTGTAGGTTTTGAGTTGTTTCCAAATCTTTATCTATCTTATTTGATTGTTCTTTTTGCATTTTCTTGACTTCTTTCTTATTTTTCTCAACTCCATTGTAAAGTGTTTTGAAACATTTTATAAACATTTTCTGAATTCCTTCTCAGGGATTTCCAAGGCCTGCCCTCCTTCCAGAATGGAGTCCAGGTCTACCTCTAGGTAGTTTGTCTCAGTCATTTTATCTTGTTTCTGGACATGTGCTGATATGGTCATCTACTTTTGCTTCTTAGACATGTTTAGAGTTTATCTGTGGCCTTAATACTTAATTGAATGTGTGCTTTGGTATTTTTTATGCTTTTTGATTGCCTCCAGGTAGAGGTAATCAGGATGTGAGCTTCCCTTTTTCACTCTTCTTATTGCTTAACTCGAGTAACTTTCACAGATGTTGTCTGCCTCCCTGGTGTATGGCAGTTGATATTGGTTCTTGCCTAGATTTTGGTGTTTTATAGAGTGTGATTGTAGCTTGATTATATGGCAGCAGTTGCTGTCTCTTCTTGGGTAATATAGGGAGAGAAAGTGTTCCCCAGAGGTAAAAGAGGGAGTGTAAAACAACAAACAAACAACAACAACAACAAAAAAAAAACACAACAAAACTATATTTGATACTGTTGTCTATAATCACAGAAAGGGAAGAGGAGGGAGAGAAAAAGAAATCAAGAAATCTGTAGTCTAATACGAGTATGACTTTAATGTCCTCTTTCAGCTTCTTGCCTTCAAGGCCATACGATAGATTTCAAGATGACACTGTTGGTTGTTATGCTATACCTCAGGATTTAATTTAATTTTCAGCCTGTTTTGTTTTTAAACTCTCTTTCTTTCTCCACAATCCTTGTTCTGGCCTTTTCCTTTTAAAACAAAAGAAAAAACAGTTCAGAGTCAGTTCTTGAACTGAGAGTATCTGTGCCCATGTATGGCAGAAGAACCCACCAGTGGTGGGGGTGGGGGGTGTCCTCTCACTCAGGCAGCCCCGCTAGTCACCTGAATGGAGGTGTGCAAATAGTGTGTGGACAAGGAACATATACAAAACAAAAGAAAAGAAAATCAGAACAAAGCACAAACGACAAAGTGTATTGTCCACCTTTGCTCTGAGGTTCCCACAGCATTCTGTGGTGGGTGTGCTCCCCCATTTGGTCTCACCCAAGTTCTTGGCTCCAGGCTGCCGAGCCCAGCAGATTCAAAATAACGTGATTTCCTACCTCCACTATAAGTTCCACCAACTACAAGCCTTCAAACCCTCCAAATATTCCTAGATATGTGGGCCGGAGTCCCGGAGCTCTTCCCAGAACCCGCCTAATCCAGAATTCTGTGGTATTGCCACCGACAGTGAACTTCACTGCAACTCTACCCTATCTGCCATCAAGCATACCTCACAAGACCTTTTTAAAGTGTTGAAAAGTAAAGATGTCAGCTTGAAGACTGAGGTACACCTGACCTAAGCCATGGTATTTTCAGTAACCTCATATGCATGTGAAAGCTGAACAGTGAATAAGGAAGACTGTAGAAGAATTGATGTTTTTGAGTTATAGTGTTAGAGGAGAATATTAAAAGTACCATGGGCTGCCAAAAGGATCAACAGATCTGTGTTAGAAGAAGTGCAGGCAGAGTGCTCCTTGTAGGCTAGGATGGCCAAACTTTGTCTCTCATACTTCAGACATATTGTCAGGAGGGGCCAGCTGCTGGAGAAGAATTTCGTGTTTGGTAAGGTGGAGGGTCAGAGAAAAAGAAGAAGATCCCCAGCGAGATGGATTAGCAAAGTGACAGCATCAATAGACAGCATCAATGGACTTCTATTGTGACACTAAGGTTCAGCACTGGACTGTGAACCACAATCTCAGCAGTTTAAACCCAAGAGCTACTCCTCAGAAACCCTATACAGAGCTGCTATGAGTCATAACAGACTCGACAACACTTAACAACAACAACATATGGTTATCTTCATTTTGCGTTGTGCCCCGTCAGGAAATGAAGGTTCCACAAGCTTTACTCCATTTGCAAGCATCAACTCTACTTTCAGGAGGCAACTCTTCCCGGTTGTATATTGAGTGCCTTCCAACCTGAATGGCTTATTTCCTGAAAGTCTGACAACATTCTGGTGCTTTTCATAGTGTTTCAAGACTCAATAATTTGTGCTATCTGACAGTGTTCCACTACTATTCATAAGGTTTTCAGTAGCTAGAAGTTCCGAAGCAGTCTGCCTCTCCTTATTTTTAGTCTGTCTTAGTTTGGAAGCTGAGCTGAAACCTGTCTACAATGAGGGACCCTGCTGGTATTTAAAATACTGGTGGCAGAGATTCCAGCATCGAAGCAACACACAAGCCACCACAGTACGACAAACTGACAGATATGTTATGGATTCTAAGATATAGAAAATATAATTTGTTTATTTAAATAAGTAATCGAAGGATATAGCAATTCTTATTCTTAATGAGTCCACACTGGATACCAGCTTTTACCTTTAAAAGAATTATGTTTCTCTTAGGGCAAGTTAAACAATAAAAATTAACAAGAGTAGTGAAATGCATCCAATGAGAAGGAATAAATTACTCTGACTACAGCTGAGAGTGCTTTTTTCCTTTGTCTGTTGCGGTTTTTCATGAGGAACCCTACTTTGAAAGATTTGCGACTCTATAATTATCTTGGGAATAAAAACAGTTGTGATAGGCTTTATAAAGAGTATTTTCTACCATATCTAGAAAAACACAAATTCACTGCTTAATCAATTAATTAATTCTAAACTTTACTTTCTTTTATATTTTGGGATATGATAAAAATTCATCTTCATGTTTCATGTCATTTTAACTGTGAAATTAGCAAATACTAACATTAGAATTAACTGCTCTTATGTATATAAAACCACAACATAGTTAAAATCAAATCTAAATTATTCTTAGTCTGGAAGCTCAGCTGAAGCCTGTGTGCCATGGGGATACCCTGCTGGTATTTAAAATGCCAGTATCATAGCATCCAGCATCACTGTGACATGCAGGCTATCACAGTACACAACTGACAGAAGAGTGGTGGGAAGAAAGTGGTAGAAGTCTTCAATTGTATCATCACTGGTGAAAGTGGTTTTTGTGTAAATTTGAATAATAGTGGTATTAACTCGTCTTTCTTGTAGGCCTATGAATATTATCCAATTACAGACAGTGCTATATTTCAAGAAAGATCTTGTAATGTTCTTTTTGATGATAAATTCAACACCTTTCCTTTTCAATTTGTTGTTCCCAGCACAGTAAATCCTAGGATGTCTGTTTCAAAATGGCCAATACCAATCCATTTCAGCTCACTAATGCCTAGGATATCTATCTTTATGTGGAACATATTTTTCACATTTGAAAACTTTCAATTTCCTTAGAGTCATACTTTGTACATTCCATTTTTCAATTAGTAATAGCTGTTTGCCATTGGTTTTCCTCATCAGAAAATGAAGGTCTCAAGAGCTGTACTCTATTGATGTTTTTGTGATGAACTGTACTTTAATGAGGCAGCTCTAACCAAATCATATTTCCAGTGCCTTCTAACTTGAGGGACTCATCTTCTGCCACTATATCTGACAATACTCTACTACTATTCATTATATTATCATATTTTTATATATTATATTAATTCTATTTTTATATAATGAATATTTATGTATTGAATTTATATAATGGATATTTATATAATGAATATATAACATATTCATTATATAAATATAAATTTTAAATATAATTAAATTATATATAATTAAATTAAATATAAATAAATATAAATTATAAATAGATAAATGAATGTATAATACTATTCAATATATTTTGTAGTGCTTAAAGCACTATATCTGACAATATTTCACTCCTATTCAGGGGGTTTTTAGTAGCTACACATTCAGGGGAAGTCTGGCTCTCCTTATTCTTAGTCTATCTTAGTCTGGAATCTTCAGTGAAACCTGTCCAGATGGGTGTTCCTGCTTGTATTTAAAATACTGGTTTTAGATCTTCCAGCATAACAGCAACATGTGAGGCACCACAGTATGACAAACTGGCAGTTGAGTTGTGGAATTAAAGCATATATAATTTTGAAAAATAGGGCACATTTTTATTCTGAGACAAGGATGTTAACTTTAATTCTGCTGTATATTATTGGATCATAAGTCATATTTTCCAAACTTAAGTAGTTCTTTGGGCATTTAAAAATGGTATTTTTAATTTTATTATAATAGTGTTGAAGACCATATTATGCATTCTATTAATACTTTTCACATTTTAGAGCTTTGCTTATAAATCAATGTACACTTTATTGCTTTAAAAATTCTGTGTATCATTAAAAAGAATCTATGCATGTTGTTGAAGATTTTTCTATATATATAACAGTACAAAACTATTCATTTTATTTTTAATATTCTTAATGGATCTGCTTACCAATTTTTCCTGGGAATCCTATCACTTACAAATTTACTGATATTTAAATTATTAGTACGTATTATGTTATTAAATTATTAGTACATTATTATGGTTCTAGCTATAATCATTCCATTTTTTTTTTAATACTTGTATAAGATATCTTCCTTCATAATAACTTTGTATCTTAAAATGTATTTTTCATGGATTAATATTGCTGCATATAATCTTTATTAATTCCTAATTAGTATAATTGTATATGTTGCCCTGACCACTTTTTTTAGTCCTTTGTTTCAAATATTCAACAATTGAATTCAACCTCTTGCCATTTATAATCATTTTTAATACACTTGAAGTTTCTTTTGCTATCTCATTGATTATTTTTCTTGCATTTCATTTTAACTTCCCCTTTTTATTTCTTTTCATTGAATAAATTAAAAAAAAAAAATCTTCTTTGGTTTCTAAGTTATACATTCTAATTTTCTTATAATAATTGCTCCTAAATTAGGATTCAGAAATTTCATAATAAATTATTGCAAATTAGCACATGCCCATTTTGTTGACCTGCTTCAACCTTAACCAAGTTTGTTTTTCTTTCCTTTGTTTCTATTTTCTAAAGAGAAAAATTACATATGTAAAGACATTTACTAGGCATATTAGTCTATACAATTCTTTAAGATTTTGCAATATCTCTGCTAGATATTTACTCCAAGAGGTTATCAAAATGGATCTTTTTGTGGAAATCCTTTTGACATCTCATATGCTTTGGCATTTATTTGAATGCCAATTTAGGACTCACTTTGTGAATGTATAAGAACTCACTTTGAACTTGGTTGTTTAAAATTTTTGGCTCAACAGTACACTGTTCCTATCTTAATCCAAACATTCTACTTATCATGTCACCTAGTTATATCAAGATTCCATTTCTATTGGAAATATGCCACATCATATCATATACCAATTAAAATTGTCTATGGCTTAAATTTTTAAAACATAAAACGGATAAGGGAAATCATGTTCTGAAATCAATTATGCTTCTTTTCCATATACAGGCACATACATACCCACATGTGCTGTTGAGCCAGTTCTGACTCATAGTGACTCTGTATGGGGTATCCAAAGAGTGTCTGGTGAGTTTGAATCACCAACCTCATGGTTCAAACCAACCTTGCAGTAGAGTGCTTTATCCTACAGTACCACACCAATATACACCACGTTTGTGTATTGTTATTATTAAGTGCTGTCTCGGTGGTTCTGTTTCTCTGCTATTAATAAGGTTTTCAGTGACTAAATATCCAGAAGTAGTTTGTCAGTCCTTCTTCCTAGTCTGTCTTCATCTGGAAGCTCATCTGAAACCTGTCGACCATGGGTGACCCAGCTAGTATTTAAAATACTGATGGCATAGCTTTCGGAATCACAGCAACTCACAAGCCACCACAGTAC
>NW_006408714.1:2769962-2778621 GCF_000296735.1 Chrysochloris asiatica
CATACGTATGTATATATAAAACATGTAAATATACCATTTTAAATTGTGCTGAAAAAGAATTTACCATAATATCAAACATAAAATGAAGAAACAGTCATTATATAAGAATATACAAGCCAATTGCTTAAAAACTCACCTCAAAAATCAAATAATGACTTTAATAAGCCATGGTTAACCTAATCTCAAATGGATAAATACAATATCTGATTCTCATAAAACAAAATGGTACTAATTATCTGGGAACCTGACAGTATCTAATGAATAAAATTTGTGTCAAAGAACATATATTGGCTAATTATGTTTTGACATCACAAGATGACTTTGTACAACACTACAAGTGGTGCTGAGGTAATAGAGCATTGTAAATTATGAACATGGTCATATCTAATGTTTGTCTTTTTGTCAGATATTTATTTTTACCGATTCTTGATAGTTCTTGCCATGATTTTAACAGATAAAAAAAGTTTTTCAATTGTTAAAAAAACAATGAGTAGTGATACTAATGCTTATCCTAATAGTACCAATTACGAGTAATTGGCAGCATTAGGATAATTATGTATTATTGGTAGCATTAGGATAAGCACTGAGGTTGCTTACAACCCAATATGCTCTGTCCTCAACCCTTTGCATGCATCATCTCATATAATTAGGAAATGCATTTGTGATATTAATTATATTGACCTGCTTACTGAGCCTTAGAAAAATAAAAGTTGTTTGCTTATAATTATCTAGGTAATGTGGTGCTGTGGGATAATGCAAGGTCTGTTTGAACTTTAAGGTCAGTAGTTCAAGTTCTCTGCTGCTCTTCAGCAATGTATATAGGGTCGCTATGAGCCAGAACAGACTCCAAGACACTTAACAACAACAAGAGATGGATATGAAATTGAAATAGGAAGGAGAGCAAGAGTGAGAATGACATTAGCTAGTTTTTGTTGATGGAGTCTTGGGGTTGTTTTCCACTCAGGGATGAAATTGGACAGAATTTTCTTGCCTGTAATCTGGTGTGGTGTTGTAGTGTAAACACTAGACTGTGAACCACCATGTCAATGGTTCAAACCTACAAGCTATTCTTCAGAAACTCTGTATAGTGTAGTTATGAGTTGGAATGGACTCAACTGCACTTAACAACAACAATCTTAATAGAAGCCAATCTTTATCCAATAGACTCTTTGAGTGGCTTTGAACTGCCAGTCTTTTGGTTAGCAGCAGAGCACTTAACTGTTGTGTCACCAGAGATGCTTATGTGCTAATGTAGAACTAATTTTATTTAGCAGAGATGTTTCTCTGTGTGTGTGAGGAAAATCACTCTCTCAACATCCAGAATTGAGCCATTACTTGTCATGGAAAATATTTTTCTGATTTTGATTTTATTGTATTTTTGTTTCTATAGGTGAGTTCACTCTATATCTCTTTTGGAAAAAGAAAATAACAATTCCCTAGATCTAAAAGCAAAAGGCAAAGAGGGAAACACTCACAGTAGCCTGGTGTTTTTCTGCTTTCTCAGAGGTCTCTTTAAGTTGATTTTGAAGGGCCTCCTGGAGCGACTTCATTTCTTCTCTAGTTTGATAGAAAACATAAAACAAAAAAGAAACATAATTCTTTTATTTCTGTACATTAGAAATAAAAGTTTTGATTTTCTACCTGCATTTAGGAAACAGATAAATAAATTGTACAAAGCCACCATTAAACATGCAGGCCATATCTAATGAGTCTGGCAATCAAGGGTCTTTCATCCCCTGCAAATACTAAAAACAAGCTAAGTTTAAAAGAAATCACTTAGCTAGTGGGTCAGATAAAAAACCAACTGTGTGAATCATTTGTGAGCTGCATTATATGTGAAATCAAGTCAATATAATAATTTGAGTTGTAAAGCTAATTTTACTAACAGCATGCCTATCTCTGAACATGTCAGTGAAAAAAAAGTTACTCAACACTAATTAGCTGAATAACATTTTTATTCTCTTTTAAAAATCCAAACTGATAAATTTTACTTTTTATTTGTTTTTGTTTTTTTTTAAATCAAGGTGTATTTATTGTCATTCACAAATTTCAACAAAAATGGAATATATCAAAATGGTCTGGGTTGGTTATTTAAAAAGAAAACTCCATCTTTGTACATCCGGACTGGACTCTCTCACATCAAACGCAACAACTGCACTTTTTATATGTCCTCTTTGTAGGTGCTGCCCTGGGCACACTTGGCACAGCCCATGGGGCAAAAGGAACAGCAGCTCTTCTTGCAGGAGGTGCATTTGCACTCTGCATTTGCAAGAGCCAGTGCATACACAGGAGCCAACAGTGGTGCAAGAACAGTTGGGACCCATTTCAACAGAGGTGGGGGAGGTCAGAGACAGGTGACTAAGAAGTTGCTAAGATGGTGGAATGCAACTAAATTATTCAGTTTAAAGCATTGTGTTTTAGACATCCTTTTGAAGCTTGAATATTTTTATAAAAATAAAGTGAAAATAAATGTATTTCTAACTTGAGATCTACCTCATTTGATGGCAAATACATATAAATTTATATATATGTATATGCATACGCATACATTTTGTCTCAAGATCATTAATAAATATGGATGATGTTGTACATAGCAAAACCAGAATTATTTGGAGAGCTGAGGATTTACTCATTTATGACAATTCAAATTATCTTTCTGTGTTCTGATTATATATCTAAATGAATCACTCAAAAGGTATCAAAAATTAAAATTTAGTGTGTGTGTGTATGTGTGTGTGTGAATTCTGCATAGAGGAATAGATACCCACAAAGCAACAGTAACACCACAGATACCTATTCTAGTCTTACCAGCACCCAGACTAGTTTAACATTTCCAATGTAATATTGAAACACTATCTCTAGAACCTGGACAAGTTATGCAAACCTTCTCACAGTCAGCGTCTTTATCTATAAAATAGTCACAGTCATAAAACTACTTCATGGATTTTTAAGTTTAAAAACAAATGCAAGCAACACTTAACACAATGATAAAATTTTGATTATTATCACAACCGCCAACAGCCACTCTAGGTCCCTATGCTTACTCTTTGACTACACTTTCTAAACAACATCAAACTGTTCTGTCTTCCAGGGAAAGCCAGTGAAACTCCCACAGTTCTTAATCTAGAAAATCTAGACTTAATTTCAAGAAGATGAATGAGAATATGCATAGTTGTTGGAATCAATTTAGACTTTTGTTTTTGGCAAAGCATAGTATAATTGGAACAAGTTCCAAGCCTTTTGGGTTTGGAAAGTTTTAATCTTTGCTAGGGAGAAGCTTATCATAACATTCTTTTGCTTGGAGTGGATTTTATGCATCACATCAACCTCCATTATTACTTCGACAAGATTTCATTTGTAGACTTGGTTCTCATACAGACATTTAAAATCTGGGCTTCCATTATGATTTCTGATTTTTCCAAAAAGAACATTTGTGATGTAAAATAAAATAGTACCATCTGCATGTACTGTAGACTCATAATTGTGGCAGGTACTTTTTAAAATCTCATATCAACTGATGGCATCATATTATTGTTAGAGAACTATGCCTAGAGAGGTGATACAGCTTTTATCTAACCTTAAGTCTCGATTCCAGAGCCTATGCTCTCAAACTCTAGAGAGTCATTATACTACCTGGTGTGGCACTGTGGGTTAATGCGCCAGACTGCAAAGCTGTTTGAACTACAAGATTGGTGGTTCAAGCTCATAACTCATTCCTTGGAAACCCTAAACAGGGTGGCTATAGATCAGAATCGACTCCACGCACTTAAGAACAACAACATTACAAAGAGTAAGAGAAGAAGAGGGTCAGGGAAAGAGGAAGAAAATAAAGAAGGAAGGAATTTGGTAGGGAAGGAGGAGGGGAAGAATGAAAGAAGAAAACAAAGAAAGAAGGAAGGCCAGCACTGAAGCAAAACATAAAGTATTTTATTTCCAACAGGAAAAAAAAAAAATTATAGTAACTCTTGTTTTTAATTTAAGTTACTTAGATTTTAAAATGTTCTTTTAAATATTTTTTTCCAAAATGAAATATATTTATTTTTAAACATGCCACACTAACAACTATAGGCAAATGTAGACTAAAATGTGTTCAAAAGAACTGGAGAAAGTAGAGAACTCTGTGCATTTCCATGCCTTGTAAAAGTAGCTATCAGATGGCAAAAGTTGTCTTTTTGTCTTTTTACTCTTTCCATCTGCTTTTCTAACTTACAACTTTATTTCTGAACATGCTACTGTTCTCATATTTTAGACAGACCTACATCCATGCCTCACGTGCTGACTAAGATAGGCTCTTAGGAGAGATGATTACTGACTTGCTTTGGGGTTACATTTCATCACCAATGTGACTTGTCTAATCTCTGTGCAGCTATCCTAGGGCTCTATCGGACACTGATCTGAAGTTCATTTATAAATAATTGATGACTCTAGAGTCATCTATGCAGTCCTGGTGTGGCATTGCAGGGTAACGGGCTGCACTGCAAGGTCAGTTTAAACTGCAGCGTCGGTGGTTCAAACTCACCAACAACTCTGGAAACTCTATAAAGGGTCGCTATGGCTCTGAACTGACTTGATGGCACTTAAAAACAACAAGTGTCATCTATGATTGGTTACTCAAATATCAAGTGTATCTTAGCATAGAATTTCATCCTAAAAGGAATCTTAAATCATGGCTATTTTGTACCCCTTCCATCCCCCAAAACAAATATAAAAATAGTCACTCATACCACACTTGTTGTTAAGTGCCATCAAGTTGGTTCCAACCCATAAGGACCCTATATAGGGTGTTTGAGGAACAGCTGGTAGGTTTGAACTGCTGACCTTGTGGTTCACACTGACCTTATGGTTCACACTGACCTTGTGGTTCACACGGACCTAGTTGTTCACACTGACCTTGTGGTTCAGCGCATTATCCTGCAGCATCACACCAGGACTCCCATATCACTCTACATGATGACATTTCTTTCAAGTGGTCACCAGCTTGTATTTTAATATTATTTAATAATGGATGGAGAACTTGCCATTACTATTTCAGTTTTTAGGAAATACTGTTTTAAAGTTCTTTACTACACTGAGTCAAAAACTGCCTTTCAGGAAACGCCATCCAACCATAAACCTTAGAGAATAAAGCTTATTTGTGTCTTCTATTTCAAGACACTTGTTTCTCTTTTGCACATTATCATCCCTCACATGGTACGGTTTAAAAGTTTATTCACTGACTTAGGGACTCTTCTGAGACTATTACATGTTGTTGTTGTTAGGTGCCAGCAAGTCAGCACCAACTCATAGCAACCCTATGTACAAAAAATTGAAACACTGCCTGGTCCTGGGCCAACCTCACAATTGTTGCTACGCCTGAGCCCATCACTTCTGACACTGTGCCATCCATCTTAGAGTAAGACATGACAGAAAGTTCAATTCTAAATTCCAATGAACCTTGCTCTCAGCACTTCCATGAGTCCTGGTGTGGCACTGTGGGTTAATGCACCAGACTGCAAAGTCATTAGAACTGCAAGGTTGGTGGTTCAAGCTCACCAGCTGCTCCTTGGAAACCCTTACTGGGTTGCTATGGATCAGAACCAACTCAATGGCACTTAACAATGAAAACAACAGCACCTCCAACAATAACCTCCTATATACAAAGGGAGAAAAATATATATAATTTATAAAGCAGTTATGAGGATTAAGCAAGACAATGTGTATAATAATTTAGCTGAGCTGGTAGTAAATGCATAATAAATGCCTACTTGTTTCTCCCTTAAAGTGTCTTGACTTTCATTTTCTTTTGCTTTGACAAAAACTTCAGAATCATATGGCCTTTTACAACATGCAGAATATTATTTCATAATAGTTTTAAATAGCTCCCCAAAGTACACTAAAAAATATCACTAATACTGTTATATTAATTCTACATGTATGTTTAATAAGATTAACCTGTCTTTATTGCTATTACCACTATGATAAGTTTTTATTCAATTGAAAATGGTCCACAGAACTGTCTTTTGATAAGAAGACTTAAGTAAGGACATCTTACCAAGATAAATAGGGTTAAAGTATTATAGATCTGTAACATTCTAATTGTGATCTGTAGACAAATAACATCAGCATTTATAGAGCTCATTCAAACTTTAGAATCTCAAGACTCATCACAAACCTATAGTGTAAACTATACATTTGAAAAAATGTATATTTTACTCAAATGTATAGTTTATATTATTGGTTTGTGGTGACAAACCCATTTGAGAACCCACTCAAGTATGGAAAAGTGTTTCAGATAACTAGGAGTTTAAACACATTCTGAAACTTCACTTGGGTTTATTTACTGTAATCTATGGAATTAATTATCTTCTTACTCCCAGTTGTTTAGTAAAATATAGAAAGCATCACTCAATGATTTATGTGATATAAAATATCAAGACTTTTGTCCCTCTTTTTACTGTTGCCCTTGAATGCTGTCTACAAAGATTAAATGCGGAAAACGAAATCTCAACACAAGCTATCGTGACAAAAATAATTGAGTAAGAAAAACACTCTTACCTTTGTTTCTGGCCTAATTCCAGAAGTTTTGTAACATCAGTTTTGGAGGACTGCTCATCATTTTTCAAAGACTGACAAGGAAATAAGAAAAGGAGATCTTAATCTGGTGATAAATAGACTCTCTTTACTTTTTACTCTATGGTATACAGTTTGTCTGCATATACACCCTTGAACTAGAATGTGCAAATAGCCCTCTGTTCTTAGCGGCTCTAAGGAATCACACAGGGATTTATGACACCTTCAAGTCTATGTATAAGGAGCTCTGGTAGTATAGTGCTTACAAGTTGGGCTACTAACTTCAAGGTCAGAAGTTCGAAATACCAGCCATTCTACAGGAGAAAGATGAGGCTTTCTGATCCTGTAAAGATTTACAGCCTCAGAAGCACTATGAAGCATCACTATGAGTCAGAACTGACTCCACAGCACACCACCACTACCATCACCAGTGTATGTATGGACTCCGTATATGGTGCTGTGGGAGTAGTACTAGATTGTGAACTACAAAGTTGGCAGTTCAAACCCACCAGCTGCTCTTTGGAAACTTTTTACAGGGTCATTATGAGTTGGAACTGATTGGACGACATTTAACAAGTATATATATTGATAACACCATGGCTCCATATAATAAGCACTGGACTGTTACTCACAGGTCTATGTTCGAGCCCACCAGTCTCTCCTCTGTAGAAAGATGAGACTTTCTGTTCCTGCAAAGATCTGAAGCCTCAGAAATCCTGTACAGGGTCACTATGCATCAGAACTGACTGGGCAGCACTTAACAGCAATAGTGTATGTATTATCCAGCAAGTCAAAGAGCACGATCTGATGCTCAGCTTTCAGATGTTCAAATGAGAAAAAATGACACTCCAAGTGTCTGATACCCTTATATGAGAATATAAAATAGATCTTCTGCTCTTTTGAAATTTTATTGTGTTCTCTGCGGACAGTTTAACCCAGTTCCAGCTTAGTTTCTACAAATGTGAGGAAACATAAAAGGTTTCCCTGCATAACTTACAAATCACACATTCAAGATCAAAGCAATCAAATGAGTGCACCTGCTTTAACCCTGACTAATTTTTATTTAATAGTAATGAATTCCACCACTCACCTATCAGTTTATCATACTGTGGTGGTTTTCATGTTGCTATGATGCTGGAAGATGCCAACCATGATACATAGGTTTCAGCTGAGCTTCCAGACTAAGATAGACTAGGATGGAGAGGAGGACTACTTCTGAATGAAAACCTTATGAAGAGCAACAGACCACTGCAAGATATACTGCTGGAAGATGATCCTCTCAGATTGGAAGGCACTCAAAACAAGACTGGAGAAAAGCCGCCTTGTCAAAGAAAAATTGACAATGATGATACAAAGGAGTAGTTTTGTGGATCTTAATTTGCTGATGGGGCACAACTCAAAATGAAAAGAAACAGCTGTAAAAAATCCATTAATAATATGCACATGGAATATAGGAAGTATAAGTCTAGGATAATTGAAAATTGCCAAAAATGAAATGGAATACCTTCAAATAGAAGGTCTAAGTGAACTGAGAGTGTGTGCAGAGAGGGACAAGAGTATGCTCCCAGTACAGAAACCAGCCAGTGATCTGCAGAAACAGAGAAATGAATGTTTTGGGGGGTTTTGCCCCTTATCACATTTTTCTTTTTCATTGTCTACTCATCTCCATGCTGATGGCCAGAGGGGAGCTCTGATTGACTAGACACCCCCAGGGAAAGTTCTACACTGCACAAAGTCCTTTGATGTATAGAAGGATTGGCATTGTTCTGTGTTGTGTGTGGGAGACACATGCAGATTTTTGGCTACAAGAGGAGACAGAAGGAAGAAACATCACCAGGATTCTATTACAAAGCAGATTTGTCTAGTTCTAGGCTGGTCCTTACTAGGAGAAACAGCTAAATGGACTTGAGGGGATGGGGGAAAAGGAAGGCCTAGTTCAGATCACATGAACACAGGGGGAACATCATAGTATTTCTAAGTTAGCTTTGAAGGCGAGAGTCCAATACTTGGTACTAAAGAATTACTTATATATCCTGCAAATTTTCTTTCTTTCTTTCTTTCTTTCTTTCTTTCTTTCTTTCTTTCTTTCTTTCTTTCTTTCTTTCTTTCT
>NW_006408714.1:2780561-2782737 GCF_000296735.1 Chrysochloris asiatica
TTATGACTATTTAGTCACTGAAAACCTTATGAATAGCAGAGAAAGACTGTCAGATATAGTGCCAGAAAATGAGCTCTCAGGTGGGAAGGCACTCAAAATGTGACTGCAGAAGAGCTGCCTCCTCAAAGTAGAGCTGACCATGATGACGCAAATGGACTAATGTTTGTGGGAATAAAGCCCTCGGTGCCTTCATTTGCTGATGGGGCACAACTCAAAATGAAGAGAAACACTTGTAAACATCCATTAATAATTGGAACATGGAATGTATGAAGTATGAATCTAGGAAAATTAGAAATTGTCAAAAATGAAAAGGAATTTAGGAGAATGATATTGAGGTGCATCCTAATGTGCCATAGAAATGTCAAGGAAAATAAGGAAGAAGGTAGAAAAGCACTACAGAACACTCAAACAAAGGAGATATGGCATTGGAGATGATAGAAAATCAGTAAAAAGAAGTCCAGACAATCAACATTAAAATATCAGAAATGGAGCATACAGTGAAAGGGCAAAGGAATAGAATTGAAAAAATGGAAACTAGAATCAGTTACCTTGAACATAACTATGTCAGTACTGACAAGATAGAGGAACAAGCAGAAAAAAAGAATGAAAAAATCTGAAGAAAGCCCAAGATTCATGTGGGATAAGGTGAAGAAGAATCACCTGAGGCTGATTGAAATTTCAGAACAGAAAGAGATAGAGAAACCTCAGAAGAGATAGTCAAACAGCTTCTGGAAGAAAATTTCTCTAACATTTTCAAGCATGAGAAGATAAACATTCAATAACCTGAACAAACACAAGGCAGGATATATGCCAAAAGGAAAACACTAAGACATATCATAATCAAACTCCTCAAAATCAAAGACAAGGTGAGAATGCTGATCACAGCTAGGGAAAAAAGAAGTGTTACCTACAAATAAACCAGTAAGATTAAGCTCTGATTGCACAGTAGTAGCCATGCAGGGAAAAAGACAAAATTCTGAATGAAAAATAACTGCCAACAGAGCATATAGCAACAAACTTGTTAATCAAATATGTTGGTGAAAACAGAGCATTATAGGATAAACAAAAATTAAGGTTATTGTAAAAGCCAAGCCAGAGCTCCATAACATATTCAAGGGAGTTCTTTGTTCTGAGAATCAACAAGAGCAATTAACAACCAGAGATTGACATACCTAGCAACACCACACAGAACTCAGTCCAGAGATGGAACATTGCAGAGCAGAACAAAACTATCAGAATGAAATTAATGGATCTGTGAGGTTAGTCTATGATTGGGACAACTACAAAGAAAATGAAGGGGAATGTATAGTTACAGAGATGCAGGTAATGAGGAGGTAAGGTAGATCTCAAGATAAAACAGACTATCATAAATAGAGGAAAACGTAATGAACTATAGGGTAACCTCAAAGAAATGTAATGCATCTCCACACCAAATCAAGAAAAGGAAAGTCCAAGACTATGGAACCATTAAACTATGAAGACATTTATAAGAAAAATTACAGTAAAAATGAACTTAATATAGGGAAGCCTATAGAACAAAGAAACCAGCAGCACCACAAAAAAACAAACAGCATAAGGATAGCAATTAATCCATTCCTATTGATAATCACACTGCATGTCAATGGATAAAATGCACCAGTCAATAGACAGAGTAGTAGAATGGATAAGAAAACAGGGGCCTTCAATATGCTATCTACTAGAGACAAACTTACCACATAAAGATAAAAATAGATTAAAAATTCAAGGATGGTAAAAATATACTACATTTCAGGTAACATAAACTTTAAGGCAAAAACCAGTGTAAGAGAAAAAGAAGAGCATTATCTCATGGTTAAAGGGTCAATTGAACAAAAGGAAAAAACCATGATACATATCTATGCTCCCAATGAACGACCCCAAGATATATAAAGCAAACACTAACCGAATTGAAGAAAGAGACAACTCTACAATAGTAGTGGTAGGTTTTGACACACCACTTTCAAAAAAAGGACAGAACAATCAGAAAGAAATTCAACAAAGACACAGAAGAACTAACCAATACAATCAACCAAACTGACCTCTTAGATTTGTATAAAGCATTCAACACAACAATAGCACACTGCAAATTCTTTGCCAGTACACATGGAACATCCTCCAGAATATACAATGTGTTAGGCAACAAAGCAAGTCTCAAAAA
>NW_006408714.1:2784018-2793457 GCF_000296735.1 Chrysochloris asiatica
TTTGCGAACAAGAACCAGACAAGGGTGCCCTTTATCATCACTTCTATTCAATGTTATGTTGGTGGTCTTAGCCAGAGCTATCATGCCTTATAGGGAAATTAATGACATCCAAACTGGCAAAGAAGTAAAACTCTCTCTAATTGTAAATGATATGATCCTATACATAGAAAATCCCAAAGCCTCAGCAATAAAACTACTGGAAATTAGTGGAAGTTTCAGCAAAGTGGCAGGGTACAAGATCAACATATAAAAATCAGCTTGCTTCCTCTATAATAATAAAGACAGCTCTGTAAAGGAAATTAGGAAAACAATATCAGTAATAATAGTCACCCAAAGGATGAAATATTTAAGAATAAATCTAACCAGAGAAACAAAAGTCCTATACAAAGTCCTACACACTATTACAAGAAACCAAAAGAGATTTTAAAAAATGGAAGAATACACCACGCTCATGGATAGGAAGACTAAAAATTGTGAAAATGTTAATATTACCCAAAGCAAATTTCAGGTATAACACAATCCCAATCCAGATTCCAACAACATTGTTTTAAGAGACAGAAAAAATGATCATGAATTTTATAAGGAATGGAAAGAGAACTCAGATAAGCAAAGCACGGCTTTAGAAGATAAAAATAGTGGCAGGTCTATCATACTATGATTTCAAAATTTACTACACAGCCATGGTGGTCAAACAGACTGGTACAATGAAAGATTCAAATTCACAGGATTTAAAATCTAGAAGTAAATCCATCCACAAAGAGTCAACTGACCTTTAACAAAGAGCCAAAATATATTAAATGGGAATGAGGTAGTTATTTCACCAAAGGGTACAGAGAAAACTGAAAACAGAAGATAGGAACACTGAATGGTTTAAAATTAAGAAAGGTGTGTGTTCTTACACCACACTTATTCAACCTGTATGCTGAGCAAATAATCCGAGAAGCTGGGTTATATAAAGAAAAATGTGGCATCAGGATTAGAGGAAGACTCATTAACAACTTGTGATATGCAGATGATAGAACCTTGCTTGCTGAAAGTGAAGAAGACTTAAAGTATTTACTGATGAAGATCAAACAGCAAAGCCTTTGGTATGGATTACATCTCAATGTAAAGAAAACAAAAATCCTCACCACTAGACCAATAAACAACATTCTTATCAATGGAGAAAAGATTGAAGTTGTCAAGGACTTCATTCTTTTTGATCAACTTTCAACACTCATGGAGGCAGCAGTCAGGAAATCAAATGACTTATTGCATTAGGCAAATCTGCTGCACAAGAACTTTTTAAAGTGTTTAGGAGCAGGGATGTCAGCATGAGGACTAAGGTGTGCCTGACCCAAGCCATGGTATTTTCAATAATCTCGAAAAAGCTGGACAGTGAATAAGGAAGACCGTGGAAGAATTGATGCTTTTGAGTTATGGTATTGGAGGAGAATATTGAAAGTGCTAGGAGCTGCCAAAGGAACCAACAGATCTGTGTTGGAGAAGAACAGCCACAATGCTCCATGGAGGCCAAGTTTGGGAAACTTTGTCTCACATACTTTGGACATGTTATCAGGAGAGACCAGTACTTGGAGAAGGACACCATTCATGGTAAAGTGGAGGGTCAGTGAAAAAAAGGAAGACCCCCAATGAAATGCACTGGCACAGTTGAAGCAGCAATGGGCTGAAGCGTAACAACAATTTTGAGTATGCTGCTGTTCCGGACAATGTTTTGTTCTGCTGTGGATAGAGCTTCTCTGAGTCAGAATTGACTCAATGGCACTTAACAAAGCCACAACTAATTCATTAGAATGCACAGAAAAAACTGTGTAATATTTCACCAGGCATGTACAGATACAGAACTAAAGTAAAAAAATATGTAGTACCTGTGTCATTTTTGTAAATTTAATCTGGAAGATTCTGTGTTCATAGACTATGAATTAAATTAGAAAAATCCACTGAGTTATTTCTCACAGAGAAACGTCCTATTCAACCTTCCCTAATAACTTTCTTATTTGTAGTTATTGAGTTATTCAACTAACAGAGTAACCTATTTTTTCTTGTTGGTAAAATTGAAATTGAGAGGCGACAATATTGTTTACAGCCAAAATAGTTGTGACAGATAGGAGATTGACAATAGTCAAAGGACAAATATTTTATATGCTTAATTTATAACAAATATGTATCATGGAGCTCTGGTAGTGTAGTGGTTACGAATCAGGCTGCAAACCGTAAGGTCAGCAGTTCAAAACTACCAGCTGCTCCATGGGAGAAAGATGAGGCTTTCAGCTCCCGTGAAAATTTACAGCCTCGGAAACCCTGTAGAGGGTCTCTATGGGTCGGAACCGACTCGATGGCACTTAACAACAACAACAACATGTATCATGGATTATATAAAGGCCTAAGCAAAGGTAAGGGGCCTGTGCACTCATAATGCTTTTAATTTAAAAGAATTATAAATAAAGTATTATAAGAACAATGCAAGGCCTAAGAGAAACCTCCTGCTTACAATGACTACACGATGAATCAAAGGTTCACATTAGGAAGCAACCAGTAAAAGGTACTTTGCCTTTCTGTAAAGATTTTTTTTCACAGAGAATACACAGAAAGCAAGTAGAAGTATTAAAGTAGTAAAAAAAAAAAGTGAAAATCTTGGGTCTTACACCCCAGTTCATGATGGTTATATGCCCTTAGGCAGGTAACAAAATCTTCCATTGGATTTCCTCACATGAAAAACAGGAATGGAAATTCAGAAGTGTCTATTTAGACAGTTACTGAGATATTCAAACAAGATAATATAAGTCTGAAATAATTTTTTTTAAAGTGGCATCGAGATCTGATTCTTCATTTACTAGCCAGCTGCTATATTATAAAGGAAAGCAATATACATATAGTTGTTGTTGTTATGTGCCGTGGAGTCAGTTCTGACTCATAGTGACCCTGCACAGGGTTTCTGAGGGTGTACATCTTTACTGGAGCAGAAAGCCTCATCTTTCTCCCACGGAACAGCTGGTAGTTTCGAACTGCTGACCTTTTGGTTTGCAGCCCAATACGTAACCACTACGCTACCAGAGCTCCTTGGCAGAAAACTATACTCAAGCATTTTAGGATAAAAAACATGAGATACAGAAATGAAAAGGGCAGCTATATAGGTGGTGGGCAAAAGTAAATATCCCATTAGAAGAGCTAACTATCATGTCCTCAGCAATGTCCAGAGAAGTGAGTTTCCCAAGAACTGTTTTTAGTTCCTTTGTGGATACCAAAGATCAGTACATTTCCTAATTAATTGGTATAATACATAGTGATTATTCTGAAAAACTATCCCATCCCAGTGATACATAGTCAGAGATGAAAAAGTGATTCAAAGCTCCTGGCTTCATGAAATTTCCATTGAGAAAAATATTAAAAGGTAATAAAGCTATTCAGTTGTCATTATTGCTATTGGGTGTGCCCTTGAGTCAGTTCTGACTCAGTAGACACTCTGTTTAGGGGTTCTGAGGAATGGTTGATGGGCTTTTACCTCCGACTTTACAGTTTCAGTCCAGTGCTTATATTACAGTGCCACACCAGGACTCCAGAACTGTTCAACTATGAGCTTTAAAAACAGAGTCACCATTTATTACATGTATGACTTTGAACAATTCCTGTGGTCTATTTGTGATGTGTTTCCTCATTTGTACAATGAGCATGATAGTACCTTAAATTTGTGGTCAGATTAGTAAGACTATTTGATGAAATCAATAATGAAAAACACCCTGCACAATAGTTGAAACACAAAAGACATTTGAAACATGGTAAGGGATTGCTACTTTGCAGATTTAACAGCATGAAATTTTACATTTACCAAGCAATTTTCTAGACTGTCGCTATATTTCTTGACGTAGGCTACAGATATAAAGAGAAATGCCTTAGGAATGTTGTAAACATTAATCACTCTTCGGCGTGTCACCACATGCATGTAATGCTCTTAACATGCCAGATGTTCCTCGTCTCTGAGGAAGTGCAGGTATCTTGAATATTGTACCTAGCCTTATTCACCTTGTAAATTTTCACTTCTTGATAAAATGCAACTCAGACACTAGCTCACTATGGAAACCATTTTTTTTAACCTTCTTAAACCAATTATCTCTTAGACATTGCTTCATTAATATGCTTTCCCATTTCCATCTTAGCACTTTTATTACTTTATAGTCATCATTTGCTACCTGTCTCTGTCCCCCTGGAAAGTGGGTGATTTTTTTTTTCCCTTCCTATTATTTCCATGTTTTCAAATTGCAATGTTATATGTGACACAAGACTTTGGACTTAGAGTTGAATATCAGATTTTGCCCAAAACTATCTCTATGCTCAGAGTTCCTTTATATTTTTTCTATTACTCAGATTTCTTATTTTAAAATGAGACTAATAGTTATCAGGACACAAACTTCTTGGAAAAAGTAAATAAAATTATAGGAAGAGTGCTTAATAAAAGCCCTTGATCATAGTCAATTAGCTGGAGTTGTGGTTACTGACTCCATCGTCCTCATCTTCACGATCATTACCATTATCATCAAAGGCATAGCAAATGAAGAAGAATGTGGACATTGTTAATTCCATATTGGTCAGAAATGCTAGAGGGCAATGAGTTATAGACAAGTTCTGGAAACAGACTGTTTCCTTTTAAATTCTGTCTTCACTTTGTGGTATGAATTGAATTGTGTCCTGAACAAATAAATAAATAAAGATATGTTGAAGTCCCTAATCCCTATGAATTTGAACTTGCTTGAAGAAATAATATTTTTTCTATAGATTTTATCAGTTAACAGGGTCATATTGGAGGAAGGTGAGTCCTAATCTTAATCCCTTCTGAGCAGTGTTTTATAAAAAAGAGACTAGAACCATATACACAGAGGGAAGACAGATGTCATGTGCCAAGAAAGGCAGATGAACCTATAATCAACAAATCAATGCCAAGGACTGCAAGCAGCCACCAGAATTTATAGAAAGGTTTGGCACAGCTTTGCTTTCAAAGCCCCAAATAGGAATAGATACACATTTCCTATCATTCGAGCCCCTCTTAGGCAGCATTTCATTAATACTCTGTATACATTAAACCTTTACTTTTTAATATGTATTACATTATAGCTGCTCTTAGGAACCAAGGAAATTTTATGAAATTAATAAATAGCTTATCTTCTCCAATCCAGAGGAAATAGATATAATATGAACAATAACAATAATATTACCTACCATATAAGGATGTTTTGAGAATTAAATTAGAAAACACATGCAAAGCTCACAATAGGTACTGAATAATGCAATATCTAAGTCAAATAATAATAAAAAAATTTAGATTTTTAAAAATATTTGTAAAGAGTTATAGATAATGCCTTTGATTTTTTTCACCCTTTTTTGATTGAGATTTCACCAAGTCTTAATACATTTCCACAGCTGACATTCTCCCTTCTAAGGCATTTGCCCATTTCAGTAATGAGGATGATTAAAGAATCTTCAGAACTATCCTGTAGAGAATTTTAAATTCTCTTCTGGAATTCATTTCTATATTCATTTAACACTTGGTCATAATTGGTTTTCATCATTTTATGATATGAGAAACACAGAGGTCAAATTGATCTTGGATGCTGTGAGGAATGGATGGCTTTGAAAGCACACACATTTCTCTCTTGTATTTGCAAACCACATATTCCCAGACTGCATTTCAAATGACATTTCCTTTCAAAGCACATATAATAATAAATAATAATTTCTATGGTCAAGCCTAGACATATATATTCAAAACTATTTAAAAATGCAGGGGAATTTCCATGCTAATCCACTGAGGCAAATGAAATGACATGTCCTTTGTTGCTGGGAAAATGAGTTTTCAACTCACCTGAAGGTTGACTTTAATTCCATCCAGTTCTCTTGATGTTTTTGTCAGCTGACGGAGAATGGTGCTTCGTTCCTTAAACACTTCTTTCAGCTGCTTTTCTAGCTCTTCATAGTCCTGTCTAACACAGAAAGAAAAAGCATGAGAGCCCCCCATAAATGCTTTCACTCAGCAGTAGTCACTTTGACATAATTCCTAGTACTCAATATTTAGTAAAATCTAGATCATTTAAACCTTAATTAATATGCTGTTCCTTGTTATTTTTTCTTCTAAAAGGAAATTATAAAACCAGTTTTATAACATAAGTTTTGCTATACAGTGAGTATCATCTAGACCCAGAGAGACGCCAATACAATACCATGCAACCTTCTACATAAATAATAATTTATCACATGCTTCTTGCAAAACAGACATTTCCATGGCATTACCACTCTTTATGAGCAAGGTCTTAAAACCTAAATGCAAGAAATATAATTTGGCTCAATGTACCACAGAGTCATAGGTGTTGATATTGGGGCAACAAATCTTAAAAGTAGAATCTGAGCAGAGTCAGGGTCTTTGCCTGGTTAGTAGGGAAGAATATTCCCTTCCATACATTCAATCTGAATCTCACTCTACTAAGGAGGTATTGAGAAAACTAAAATCTCTATGAAAATCAGTAAGTAAATATAGTAATCACATTGAAATTTCAACAAACTTATAAATAAGACCATGAACGACTTATTTATCCCAATATTTAATTTACATGCATTTCATATACACCACCATTTCCCTCATTTTTCTCACATAAAAATTGCAAATTTATAATAAGTATGATTTTTATTTTGCAAATATAAAATTAGGTGGTTACTAATGACACTACTGTTCTTGGCTTACCCAAATATTGGGCAACAATCTTTAAAGGCACAAAAGTGAAGTAACAGGCTTTAGTGAAAGATAAATTGAATTTTATCTTTGTAGGAAAACGACTTGAATTATGCTTTTTTATTTACTTGTAGAATGCAATTGTAACACTGATCTCACTCAGATGTTTAGGAATATTAAGTAGGGAAACTTATTAAGTAAAAATTCTAACCCATTATAAGTAGTTAAATATATAATTCATATTAATAAAAGTTTTAATATATGCTGGCGATCATGTTGGTCTATTGGTGAGTGGAAGTGGGAAAAAGCAACAATGAAGATATGGGCTGAGCCCGACCATGTTCCATAGACCCCTGTTGACCTGGAGATGAGAGAGAGAAGAGGTAGGGCAGGATGCTCTAAAGAATGGTGAGACCTGGGGTTTCCTGAACCCATTGACAAGGACATAGCCATGGAGGGTGAGAGCTGATGCATTCAGCTGATAAGAAGTGACGGGAGATGCCCAAAAATGCCCAAACTTGCAGATCGGACCCATTTGACCTTGCTTCAATGGCTTAAAGATCACAAGTCCACTAAAAGAAGATTAAAAAAAATTGATAAAGGAAACAAGTGTAAATTGCTACAATTTGATAAACTTGACCTATACTTATGGATGTTGTTGTTGTTAGGTGCCATCCAGTTGGTATGGACTCATAGCAACCCTATGCACAAAAGAACGAAACACTGCCTGGTCCTGGGCCAGCCTCACAATTGTTGTCCTGCTTGAGCCCATTGATGCTGCCACTTTGCCAATCCATCTTGCTGGGGGTCTTCCCCTTCTTCTCATACCCTCCACCTTACCAAACATTATATCTTTCTCCAGCAATCTGTCCCTCCTGACAATATGTCCAAAGTATGAGAGATGATGTTTGGCCATCCGGTCTCCAAGGAAGACTCAGGCTGCACTTCTTCCAACACAGATCTATTTATTCTTTTGGTAGCCCATGGCACTTTAAACATTCTCCTCCAACACCATAACTCAAATGCATCATTTCTCTATGGTCTTCTGTATTAACTGTCAAACATTCACATGCATATGAAGTTATTGAAAATACCATGGCTTAGGCCAGGCATACCTTAGTCCTCAAGCTGACATCTTTGGTCTTCAACACTGTAAAAAGGACTTGTGCAGCAGATTTGCCTAATGCAATACATCATTTGATTTATTGATTGCTGCTTCCATGAGTGTTGATGGTTGATCCAAGAAGAACAAAGTCCTTGACAACTTAAATCCTTTCTCTATTGATGAGAATGTTGTTTATTGCTCCAGTGGTGAGGATTTTTGTTTTCTTTACATTGAGATGCAATCCAAACTGAAAGTTGTGGTCTTTGATCTTCATCAGTAAGTAACTACAGATATAGTAGCTCAAAATACCAACTGATAGTGAAGAAGTCTTCATTCTCTCCCTTCTGTATGCAGGAGTGATAGGGATGGGCAACTTAGACACTGGCTACCTAAAATGTGAGGGATATATGTTTACAAGTTCTCAAGAGGGAGTTTAGTTTCAGAATATGCAGGGAAAGTAGAATACCTATTGAATGGTTATCTTCTTGTCTAGATGAGTCTGGTGAAAGGAGATGGGGATAAGATTCTTGATTCAATAATGAGTAGTTGGTATCATGAATAATTGTTATTGTCACAACTGTAAAGGTAGAAGTGTTGTAACTTAAAGAGGGCAGTAGTTAATCTTACATTCCAGGAAAAGAAGACCCTAAACCATCAAGGGAGAAGAGCATGAGCAGAATGTGAGTCTTATCCAGAGAAGCAGTGACACCAGAGATGGAAGCAGAGATGAGGACATGGAGAGAGGGAATAGCTGAGGACTCTAGACTCATGAAAAGAGAAAGAATGTTTGCTGGTGACCAGGAGGTAGGCTTGCTGAATGTGCCCTTTGGGTGTTTAAATGATTATGCATTCCTGGGTGTTTTGGTGTACATCTCACCACCCTCTGACACCCCAAGAGAAACACAAAAACAAAAACCCTTTGATATACTTTATATTATGTTTGAAAACAAAACAAAACAAACTATGACTGGTCATAGTGATGATACAAAATGCTCCTATAATAAAAGAGTTTGCTACTACAAGTCTTCATTTTTCTCTATGTTTAAAAATGTAGGTCTTTAGCCCTTTTCACATTTATGTTTGAAGTAAATTGAAATGGTTCACTGCTAAGAAAAAAAAAAGTATTTTACTGGTCTTGTTATTTTCACTGCCATACAGTAATCAGCTCCTTATTAAAGTCCCAGGTTTCCTTTCATTCTCAGTAGTCAAGTCAAATAATGAATGGCAAGGCACATTTTCATTTTCTTCCAATTATGTGACCTCAAGCCATGCCTAGTTTTGGTTGTTGTTGTTGTTGTTGTTGTTGTTGTTGTTTTTTACCATGAACAAATCACAATAACAGATAATATTTATTGACCATGTTTAACATGTAAGATGAATATATATATATTTGTTGTTGTGAAGTGCAGTTCACACACACACAGACCCATACACACATATATAAAAGGAGTTCTGGTAGCATAGTGGTTACGAGTTGGGCTGCTAACCTCAAGGTTAGTAGTTCAAAACTGCCAGTGGTTCTGCAGGAATAAGGTGAGGCTTTCTGCTTCCATAAAGATTTACAGACTCAGAAACCCTATACAGGGTCACTATGAGTCAGAAGTGACTACACTGCACAT
>NW_006408714.1:2793617-2806421 GCF_000296735.1 Chrysochloris asiatica
CTTTCTCCCGCGGAGCGGCTGGTAGTTTCGAACCGCTGACCTTAAGGTTCGCAGCCCGATTCGTAACCACTACGCTACCAGAGCTCCTTATATAATTTCAAATAATCATTTATACACACACACTCATTTAAACTTCATATAAGTTTATAAAAATGTTTTGGACTTTGAATATCAACTGCCTTAGTAAGTTTCTAATGCCTTGAAAGGGATTCTTATTTTATTTTTATTCTTATTTTATTTTATTCTCCTTTAGTTTCTTTGATCATGTTTTATTTGTTTCCTTTTATGTATCTGTATTTTGGGAAATTACCAAAGAAAGAAAATGTCCTGAAAAAATGTAAATGTGTTTTGAATTTCTGTTTTCTTCCTTGTAAAATTAATATGATGCCATTTAATTTTCTGCATTATCAAGAGTATTATACAATATAAGTAAATCTACCACAGTCCAATATATAATTGTAAATCATTAATATTATTATTCTAGTTTATTATCAAAAAAGAAATAACTTTCAGTGAGTCAATATGGCTATCATATTGATTAGTTGTTTATAAGTAGGTACAACTCCTAATGTGTTGCTGTAGGATTAGCACTTGACTGCAAACCACAAAGTCAGTAGTTCAAACTCACCAGCTGCTCCTTGGAAACCCTAAACAGGGTGGCTATGAGTCAGAACGGAATCGATGGCACTCAACAACAACAACAACACACAATATATGATAAAGGTAATCTTTAAGCCTAGATCTCATCAATGAAACAATGTTGTCCCTCTATAATAAATAAAAGAGCACTGGTCATACAGGGGGTTACACCCTGGATTGTTAAACCAAAGCTCAGATATTAGAACTTACCAGCTGCTCTGAGGGAGAAAGAAAGGTAGACTGTTTCTATAAAGATTTCACCTACTCAACAATTGTATTCTGCCCTGTAGGGTCATATGGGTCGGAATCAATTCAGCAGCAATGCATATTTGGGTTTATAATAAATAAATGCAGCAAATATTCTTTGGTTTCTATATTCATCTTTGAAAAAATATATAAATCTTAGCAAAATATGATAAGAAAAAGTGATGAGTATGGCATTAAGAGAGACAAAGTTCGATATATACAACCATGAAAACTTTCATGGAAAAAAAATATACTTCAGTTGGCCCTTGAGTTAAATACAGTAAAGGAAAATGTGACTTATAAGTAGAGGGACCAATACAAGTAATGACAATGGAAATGGGAAAGCGCAGAGTGTATATAAATGTCAAATCAGCAAGAAAACTGAATATAAAGTAACTACTGGGCTATTGGGTAAAACCTGAAAAAGTGAGTAATATTCAAATTATCAAAACCTTTGAATGTCAAACTCAGGAGTTTGAAATTATTTCTGTAGGAAATGGTTTGCTCTGTGAATTGCCAACAAAGATAAATTAAATATAGTCAGATTTCTAATCTAAAAATTTATCAAAAAGGACAAAGATTTAAATTTTTCTCCCCCAGTTGTCAAGGCTATTTCCAAGTGTAGGTTCTTCCTTATTTATTCACAGGAAAGAGATTGAATAAGAATGAGTTTTAGTTATTGGCTTGGTTAGGATATTTAAATGTTGACCACAGGGCCTTGTTTCCTGGGAAACATTTGCAATGCCTGCCCTCATAAAACTCAAAATAACTGTAAAGTTTCTTTGAATCTTGGCACCAACACAATAGATTGCTTTGTCAAGCAGCATTTGTGGTTTCTGAAAGTCATTCTTTGCCTTGTCTTTTTATCAGATCCTATATTCCATGCAACCACCAGGATATTTGCAATTTTTTTTCATTGCCAGCCAACACAAACTAAAATTCTCCCAGAGTCCACTGTAGATTTGTGCCAGAATGAGTTCTGTTTCTCCATGTAGAGATGTCTAGAAAAATCTTTATTTAGGGAGAGAGATCTCTCATACACATATAATTAAGATATTCAAGCCTTGTGACAAGACTATTTTTTTTCATGTTTTATTGTGAATTATATGATATTTTACATGAGAGAACTTTAGTTTTACATTCATTCCTCCGTATGTCATTTCATTGCCATGGTTCCAATCCCTTCCATGCATCATCAACTGACCAAAGGGTATACCCTACAAACCCGCCACCCCCCCCCCCATTCTTCAGCACACAGTCCCTCTCCCTCTCTGGATCCAAAGTCCCCAGCCGCTTCATCACTCCACGGACAAGACTATTTTTAATAAAAAAAAATACAACCCTTCCCCCAACCAACTCTCCATGTGATAATCTATTGACAGAAATACAAGGGCCAGCTGTTAAGGACACATGTTTAAAACAACATTTATCATGGATACAACATCTGGAAACAAAATAATACGTCTAAATAATTATGGTACATATACAACATGGTATAATATTTTGAGTTTAAAATATGTATTATTTAGCATTAAATCTGGTAACTTGCAGACCATGAGGTGTTTTTGAGTAGGTAAATAAAGATGCAAAATGTATTATGCACTTATATAAAATTAATAAAAATATAAAACACTGTAAATGTCCCATAATGTGTCTGTGTATGTATATGTCTAGATACTATTAAGTTTTGTTATTATTGTTTTTTGTTTAGTGCCGTCCAACCAGTTCTGACTCATAGCAACCTAATATAGTTTTCAGAGAACAACTGGTAGGTTTGAACTGCTGACCTGTGGTTTGCATTCCAGTGGTGATCCTATAGCACCTCAGGAGCTCTGGTAGCGTAGTGGTTACGAATCGGACTGCAAACCTAAAGGTCAGCGGTTCGAAACTACCAGCTGCTCCGCGGGAGAAAGATGAGGCTTTCTACTCCCGTAAGGATTTACACCCTCGGAAACCCTGTACAGGGTCGCTATGGGTCGGAACCGACTCGACGGCACGTAACAACAACATTGTTATGCTGGTAAAGAAAAAAAGTTGGAGAGAAGTGAGTTACAGTGGGTAGAGGAAGGCTATCAATGGGAAAGGCAAATGCAATGGAGAGAGACAGGCAAACAAGGAAAAGACAGAGATTGTGCACCTTTCCATAAAACCATGTGTGTATAAAGTAATCTAGTGAAAATTTTTAAATAAGTAAAAAAGAAATCTCTTTCTTACTTTTATCAAAATATACATATCCAAGAACAGATATGTCCACTGAGACAATTTCCCCTCTACAGTCTCTCCTCATAACAATGCCTGACTGTGCTGGCATCTATGTTCTCAAAATAAAATCTTTATTACAGCAACGTTTTTTGGATTAAAATCATGGGTAGCATAAAAAGTAGAGGAGAAACACTGGGATAATGCATCATCTGTTCATGGGTTACAATGTATCAAAACTGACTCATGGCAACTGGTTCATGATTTTATTTTTCTAGTATATTCACTATCAGCCCTGGGATGGTGTTGTAGGGTAAGCCCTGGGATGATAACCACAGTTCAAACCCACCAGTTGTTCTCAGAAATTTACATAGGATCCCTATGAGTCAGACCAGACTCAATGGCATACAATAAAAACAACAAAGTATATTAGCAAAATGTGGGATTTGGTAATTCAAATTTCAGTTCTAGAATTTGTCACTAATCAGCTAGTTAGAACTTAGCCAAGTCACTGTAGCTATCAGGGTATCAGTTTGAACATTTGGGTAATGAGGGATTCAATTAAATATCAAAGTTGAAATTTTTTATTTAAAATTGTAGCATTAGATTTTCAGTCAAGTGAAAATTTTTAGAGGGAGAAAAAGTATCAAAAAGAGAATCAATAGTATTGATAATTTTGTTTGTCATTTAATGGTCATATTTTTGAGAAGGCCAAGAGAGGATGTACTATGTCTTTCATAATATGTCATGCTGGGAGTGATTTTAAAAAGAAACAAAACTGTCCGAACTATGAGCTACTGAATTCCTATGATACATGCTCAAAGGAAGAGCAAACTTTTGCAATGTGAAGAGGAAAATACATACACATACTATCCCTATTCAAGATTCAAGAAACTTCAAAGGGTAATTTTGACTTACATCCTTACTTTAGAACCACTATACAGTAGCTCATGCTGTGGTTCTTAAACCTTGGAAAGTTATCAGACGCTTCAAGAATTATAAACACTCTATACAGAAAAAAATTACACATACTCCTAAATATGCAAATTTTCAAATAAAACTTTACCAGGCATGTGACCTTTTCCTAGAAAATAGATACCTTGATGACCTGGAAGGATAGTGTGATTTGGTGTCCTTAGCTATTTTGTATTTTATAAATCTTTTTCATATACAAGAAAACTCTAGGAACAAACACATTTACAAATGCACTTTCAGTAGTAGATTCCAAAATTTCTTTTTATCTGCAGAAAACCTAGATGAATGTGATAATGTGCAGAAAGCTATGTCTAGGGAGACGAGATGCTATTTTCATTTAGTCCTAGAATGTTTAACTGACCACATATGAAAAAGTTGACCTTATTTTCAGTCCTCCTGAAAAGGAATACTGGAGTTGAAGTTAAATGAAAGCCCTAAACAACTACTTAACCAATCAGCTACGATCAATTTGATTCTAAGTCATGGTGACCCTATGTGTTACTAGTAGAACTGTACTCTATAGGGTTTCGGAGGTTGTGACCTTTTCAGAAGAAGACCACTCAGAATTTTTTCCAGGGTAATTCGGGATAGGTTCGAACTACTAAATTTTTGGTTAGTAGTCAAGCTCAAGCAATTAACTGTTGGCATCACCTAGGAACTTCAACTATCTAACCAGTCAAGAAGAAAATAAAAATGTGACTAGAAATTGTGTAGGAATTATAGCTACTGCTACTTCATTTGCATTCCTACCCTCCCAGAGTACATAAATATTGTTGTTGGTAAGTGGTACTGTCAAGTCAGTTCTGATTCATAGTGAGTTTCTAAGGAGCAGCTCATGGGTTTGAACCACCAACGTTGTGGTTAGCAGTCCAGTGCTTATCTTACAGCACTATACCAGGAGTCCATGCCAAAACAAAACTTTGCATAAACATTAGTATTCCTTTTTTATTCAAGTTTATTGAGTCTTCTTTTTAAAACTAGCTTTTGAGCCAAATCTAAAGATTGTTGTTGTTGTTGTTAAGTGCCACTGTTGAGTTGGTTCCAACCCATAGCAACCCTGCATAGGGTTTCTGAGGAGTAATTGGTGAGTTTGAACCACTGACCTTGAAGATCAAACTGACTTTGCAGTACAGCTCATTAACCCACAACTTTTCTAAAGATTAAAAAAGGCTGAAACATAATCTCTGCATTCACAGAGTTCCTAGTTAAAAGTATAACATACAAATATAGAATTATAATAAAATGTGATAAATTTATGCTGTTGATATATATTAAGGTCAGTGTTGGTGAAATGGTGGGTTATGATATACACATATCTTTAATGGATATTTCAAGTAGTATAAACCTTTTGTGATTAAACATACCTATATCAGAGAAAGAATGGCTAGGTTAGTTTCAAAAAGTAGTAGAACATTCCAGAAATTTCTAGTATTGACATGGATTGTGAGGTCATTAATCAGAGAGAAAAATAACCCTGCCAATACTCAATTGATCTGTTAGGATCTTATTGACTTCATGTATCTAGACACAAACACATGTCCCTAGGTGTGGAGGACTCCCTGGCTTTGCCTTCTGTTTGATGCATGAAACAAATATTCTACTGGGTGTCTCTGACTGATAGGAGCTATATTGATTTTCCAAGCCTGTTATGCTGAGTGGTTTCAGATCCTACCATTCTGCAAATTGTATTTAGTCAGGGAGACACTCTAAAACAAGGAAAAGAATAAAAGATATAAGTCATGCATGATCTCTCTGATTCTACAGGGGAAAAACTCCAAAGGCATCTTTAAAATAATAAAATCACCACCTTTCATATATTTTAATCTTTTCCTTTCAGGATTTCACAGTGGCTCAGAAATGTCATCCCACTGATTCTCATTTTTGCTTTTAAAGACACTGACAGAGACCTATTAAAATGTTAAATGGATCTGGTACCAGCAATGATTATCATAGTTAACTTGGAAGTCAAAGAAAATGCTCTTGCTAGAGGAGTGAATTTCTATTACTTCCCAAGATAGGAAAATATAACAAGAAGATTGGATCCTGGATTGTGTTTTGTTAAACTTTTCCATGTTCTAAGGATCTGAGAAACCAGCTGAGAGAAGCAGATGCCAAGGTAGCTATTTAATCCACAAGCTCCTCTCTCTGTAGTAACTGCTGGTAACAAAAAGAACTACCTGACCTAAATTCTAGTAAGACTTAGTTTCTCCTTTCTGACTGCTTTTGTGACCCACAAAATATAGGGACAGCTAACTTTACAAAAAGGCACTCTGGTAGCATAGTGGTTATAAGTCGGGCTGCAACCTCAAGGTCAACCAGCAGATCGGCCGGAAAAAGATGAAGCTTTCTGCTCCCATAAAGATTTACAGTCTCAGAAACCCTATGCGGGGTTGCTCTGAGTAGCAACCCACTCCATGGCACACAACCACCACCACCAAATTTACAAAATGAATGTAGGTGTGCATAAAGACTGTCTGCATACCTCTTTACAGTAGTGATACCAGCTGTATCAAACTTCTGTTATTTATCACAACTCTTAATAAAAGAAACTCTTAGCAAAAGAGTTTTTCTGAAACCACTGGAAAAATTGAAATGAAATCCCTCAACCATAAGTTGAGATAAAGCACAATTTTGTACTAAATACAAATAAGAGAATCATAATTAAAATACGAAGATATAATTGCAAAAAAATGTTTACCTTCCTCCTCAACTTAATATCCCTGATAGTTTTGTTCTATCTATTCTAGGTGGTTTAGTAGATTAGGCGTTGAGCTACTAAACACAGGGTCAGCATTTCAAATCCACCAGCTGCTCCTCTGGAATAAAAAGGAGGCTATCAGCTCCCCTTGAGATTTGAAGCCCTACATAGGGTCACTATGATTCAGAATTGACTAGATGGCAGTGAGTTTGGGTTGACTCTCTAGTCCAGTCAAAGCACATTTATTTATGATTTCTGAATATTCTATACTCTTTTATAATCCTGTGTTTTGCACATCTTATTTTCTTCTAGACTAGAATTTAGTTCCATTCCAACTGGTTAAAGGAGTTCTGGTGGCACTCTGGGGTCAGAAACCTCGGCAGTTCAAACCCATCAGTCCCTCCATGAGAGAAACTGTTTGCTTGCACTAAGGTTTACAGCCTCAGAAACACTAAGGAGCAGTTCTAAGCTGTCCTATGTAGGGTCATTGTGTGCCAGAATCAACTTGATGGTAGTGGGTTTTGGGGGTTTTAACATAACAAACTCTTTTTATCATAGAATGTACTGGATGTAGCTGATTACTTAGACCCTAGGCATTTATTTTTCTTTTTACTTGCGGGCAGTTTGTTCACATTCAAATCCACTGGCATCAAATTGATTCCAACTCACAGCGACCTTGTAGCACAGAATAAAATGGCTTCCTAGGGTCTTCGAGGCTATCAACCATTACCAGAGCAGAAAGCCTCATCCTTCTCTGGATGATGTCTGTTGGCTTTGAATGCTTACCTTGTGGTTAACAACCCAACACATAACCAGCCATGACACTGATGATCCTCTCCCCACATTGTTGTTGTTAAGTGTCGTCGAATTTATTCCAACCCACAGCATCACTGTATAGGGTTCCCAAGGAGTGACTGGTGAACTTGAACTGCTGACCTTGCAGTTCAAATGACTGCAGTCTGACACATTAGCCCACAGCACCACACCAGGACTTCGCACATTAGAGGCTGAAAATGCTACATATATACTTTCTCACCCTCCATCATGACAAGGTATAGCCTTGTGATAGATCTAAACATCAAAATATGCCTCCTAGGCTTTCTGGAAATTGTGACGCTTAGGATAAGCACTGGACCACAAGATTGATTTGAACTGCATGATTGGCAGTTGAAACCCACCAGCCACTCCTTGGAAATGCAATAAAGGGTTGCTTTAAGTCGGAACCAACTTGATGGCACGTAACAGCTCAACAATATTATCAATGGAGATAAGTAAAGAAATATTATGTCTTCCTGACAATCTTCTACTTCCCTTCACCCCACTTCCCTCACGTCTGTAGTTGCAACAATCATTTTTGAAACATGACACACCAATCCCCCAACATAGATTAGAAGTCAACTTGAGGGAGATAGATAAAGTATCAAAACAGTGTTAGTATTTGTAATGGTTAGGGTTTTGTTGCAACTTGACCCAGTCAAGATTTCAAGAAGTTTGACAATTGGAATGTGCTTATTCCCTGGTGACAAAACCTAATACAGGCATAGTTAACTCTGGTGAGAGGCTATAAGTAGCCAATCAAATGAAGCAAGAGTCCCTTGGGAGGCTTTTAATGAAAGTGAGGTTGCATTGTATTCTGGGGTCAATACAAGTAATTATTAGAAAGTAGTAAGAGGGAGACATTTGTTGTTGTTAAGTGCTATCTAATCGGTTCCAACCCATAGCGACCCTGTATATTGTTTCTTAGGAGTGGCTGGTGAGCTTGAACCACCGACCTTGAGGTTCAAACGGACTTTGCAATCCAGTGCATTAACCCACAGTACTGCACCAGGACATATAGATCAATAATTTGAAATTTGGGGGAAGTAAAAAAATCTTAGCAAACATTCTCTGCCATGGAAGACCTCAGATGATCATGGTCTTACTAAAGAGTGGTGTGGTGGAGATTCAAAAGTTTCACAAATACTCATGCATAGCAAAGAAATCTGAAACTTGGTCACACCCATACAGCTGGAGTCTTGGTGTGGCACTGTTGGATAAGCACTGGACTGCTAACTTCTAGGTCAGCCATTCAGACCCACAAATCATTCCTTGGAAACCCTACATAGGGTTGCTCTGAGTCAAATTGACTTGATGGCACTTAACAGCAACAATTCATCTGGCATTTCTGTTTTAATATGTGTTACGCAAGCACCTGACACCCAATTAGTTTTATTGTTGTTGTTAAGTGCAGCTGTTTCCAACTCATAACAACTCTATATAGGGTTTCCAAAGAACAGCTGGTGGTTTTGAACTGCCTACCTTGTTTTTCAGTGCTTATCTTAAAACACCACACTAGTATTCCATATGTTGTCTATCCCTCTAAAAGAGCAGACAAAGTTTTATCATCCGCATCATAATCATCTCTTCAGAAAATCAGAGTAAAAAACAGAGACAGCAGCTGCCAGACAATTTTCTGTGCCTTCAAATAGGACTATTCCTTCCTTCATGAGGGGAAGAAGTATCAAGTTCAAGTTCAAGTCACCCTATAACTCACAATGAAAACTTTTCCATTGTCTTAGAAGGCAATCTCATCCTGGGGGTTACATATGCTGACTTATACTGTCACTCAACATTTGCTTCAGAAGGAGCTTCAGGAAACATTTTTTTTTTTCCTTCATAGTGAGCAAATATTTCATATTTTACATTGTTGGAATCTTGAGTAGCAAGTTTGTCATATTTCCACTGTTTATACAGGTTAGTTTCACTTGAAATTATGGGCATGTCCATCACAGATTATGAATGTATGTTTACACAGTTGAAATTAATAGCCAAAGTTAAAAACATAAAATGCCATTTTTTAATGATCTGTCCACTAGTGGAAATGCTTATTCATCAAGGTGAGAACAGTGGGCAACATTACAACTTGTGGAGGTCATTTGCAACATTTATTAACTGCAATTGTTTAGCTTTTGTGGCCAAAATTCTGATGGAAAGCCAGGAAAATTCTTATGTTATCTTGTTGACAAATTGTTACTTCAAATGGTTTTCAAATAGTACAGTTGGATTTTAAAAATTATTTTCATGATAACTCTCAATATGTTTCAGTAAATCAACAGAAGAAAGTCTACTTTCAGTAGCTATTGAAACAAAAATCTAAATATTTGTATCTCATATCTCCTTACAACACTCTGCTAGCTTTTCTGTTAGTTTTAACATCAGAAATACTCACCCTCCCACACACCAAATAATAAATAAGACTGAGAAAAAGTTAAGGAAAAATATAATGTAACTATAAGTTTCCTGCTACAAACCTGTTAGAGTCCTGGTGCTATAGAATAAGTACTGGATTACTAACACAAGTTCGGAAGTTCAAACCCTCCAGAAGCTCTTATATATGGGGCCATTATGAGTTAGAGCCAACTCAATGGCACTTGATAACAACAACACACCCTCTTCAAATTTCTGTCTCTTCTATCTCTTTCCATGTCTCCTCCTTCTTCATGACTTTTTAAGTGCACAAGAAAAATCTACCTTAAATACAAAAATCTAAGCTAGAACAAAAATATTTGTGTTGTCGGTGGTTTTGCGTGAATGCACTGATTCTGCAACATAGTGAGCCTATAAGCTAGAGAAGAAGAATTGTCCCATGGAGCTTTCTAGGCTGAAACCTTTTTTTTTTTTTTTTTGAAGTTTTTATTATGAATTGACTGATCATTTGGATGGAAGAAAATCAGGTTTATATTTATCCTATCGTATTTCATTTCATTACAATGATTACAATCCCCTCCATGCATTTGCTTCTATTCCCTGTGGGGTTTTTTTGGATGTACACTGAAGCACCATTCAAACAACCAAAGGGCATACCCTGCAAGCCTGTCGCTGGCCATCAGAACATGTAGGCTGAAATCTTAACAGAAACACATCACCACCCAGGTCTTTTCTCCTGTGGAGTAGCCAGTGGATTCAAATCTCCAAGCTTTCAGTTAGCAGCTGTGGAATTAACCAATGTGCCACAAGGGCTTTTATGTATTAATCAGTTGAGCTCCTGTGTTTGTGTGTGTGTGTGTGTGTGTGTATAGACCCACAGGGAGGTAAGGCTGCTCATATTAAAATATATAAGATGAAGGTAAAGTAGATAGAAACATATGTGGGTAATGAGACTTCTAGACTAAACATTTCCTTCTAAGGTTAAAAGACCAGTAGAAAATGTGTGATTACAGTTAAGTCAGATCTGCATTCCTTTACTGTCAGCTTTCCATGTGTGTATGTATGTTTCTCCCAGAAAAAATGTTTCATAATATACCCTTTTTAAGAAGCAATTTTAGTTATTAGTGTATGTATGAATTTGAGCATATGATTACATAAGTATAATAATACCACGGAGTTCTCATTTAGAATTCATTCATATGTATATTTTTTCAATCAACTTGATGAAAGATAGTCCAGATTCTAATGAAAGTCATGTATGTTTAGACTAATTAATACAGGGACAAGACATCAAAAAGTTGATACTCATTTGTGATGGTTATTTTTGTTCTTTACATAGCATGAGTTATAACATTGTCCAGGTATAGAGAGAAATAAATTGGATTATTTTCTTACCACATGCAACATAAGCTAGAAAGTGATAAAGACATATTGCTAATTTGTAAGAAAGTAAAAGATTAATATTATATTTATTAGCATGCTTTTTCATAGCAGTGCATAAGTCTAAAAGAAAAGTTCATCTCTTGTTGACATAAAAACAACATGAAAAACACATGATGTTTGGTTTATATGGTTCCTCTTCCCCCTTAGGTCCTTAAAGTAGAAGGATTTCCCAGTTACCCTGTGCCAATGTGTTCACGCATTTGTAGGAAAGTGTGTGTGCACAAGTGCATGTGCTTGTGTGTGTGTATGAGTGTTAGAAAGTTAAAGAGCATCTAAAATTAAGATTTATTTAAAATCTGATTAAATCTTATCTATTCTTTAGTGTTAATTACTTGAGTAAAGCAAATCATTCTTTTTTCTCTGACTCAAATTACTAAACCTACTTTACCTTATTACTGTGAAGAAAAATCTTTTGTGGTAAACATTTCCCAGGCTGTGTTGAGGGAAATTAGCCTTAGAGTTAAAAGCATTAAAATGGTTGATGAATGATTCTTTATTCAAGAATGATTTAAAAACATGTGGGGACCAGGTCTGATTTTCCTGAGGTTCACAGGGAGAAAAGAGAATCAAACTCCTAATCTGTCTAAGGCTGATTTCTATGAAGCAGAGGTCAGGCATGCTTCCACCCTACAATCATTTTTACCCTATTCTGGGCTGGGTAAAAAATACCAACCATCCCTCCCACAGCATTCTCTGCCTCACATCTGGGTTTGATAATCCATTTGCAATGGCCATGCAGAACTCATAATAATAATGACGGTTATGGGTTTATTAGAGAAATTTACAGGGCACAATTCAGGATCAAAACCAGTTTAGGATGCAGAGGTCTCCAGTTAGAGACACATCTTGGTCTGCTATACCAAGGACATGTATCACTTTTGTCTTCTGCCTCTCAGCCATATGGTGCCTTGGCCTCTGCCTTGCTTGGGCAAGTAACAGGCACTATTGCCTGCCTGCCAGGTTGACTGACTGACTGCCAGACCTGCCTTCTGATCTGTCAGTGTTGGCTTTTCTGACCAAGACTTGGAACTCTCTCACCTCTACAACTGTGTGAGTTATTTCCTTGATGTAATTTCTCCTTATATATACATAATTAGGTTTCACAGATTTTACTTCTCTAGAGAGCCCAGCCTAAGACAAGGCCTAGGGAATATCCTTTGAAAACAGAGAAAACCATTTTAAGAGTATGTTGTCATTGGAGAACAAATAAGAGAGCTGATCGGGTGGAAGTGCCTTAAAGGAACTCCACCAACAACAACACAGAATACCTGACCAAGCAGGCTCAGGGGATGGTCCCAGAACTCTAAACCACATATAAAGAAATACTTAGAAGGTTGGAAGGCTCACAGCTGGGGGAATTTGTGGCAGAAGCAAGAAATCTATTGCTTTCTAGTCTGGGACACTCGGCTGCTCCAGGA
>NW_006408714.1:2809501-2810958 GCF_000296735.1 Chrysochloris asiatica
AAAAAGCTAAAGTGGATAGAGAGAAATACTTTTAACTCTTGGCATATGGAGGGGATTATAATCAATGTAATGAAACAAGTTATATAAATGGTTGAATGTGAAACTGATGATGTGTCCTGTAAACTTTCACTCAATCCACAATAAAAACCTTAAATTAAAAAACAAACCATCAAAAAGAGTATGTTGTTGTTAAGTGCTGTCAAGTCGGGGAGCGTGTAGTCAGTTTGAACCGCCAACCTTGTGGTTCAAACCATCTTTACATTCCAACACATTAACCCACAGCACTGCACCAGGACTCCCATGTAACATTATAGTGAGGTATAATGCTACAGTCAAAACTATATCTATGTATTTATGTTGTTGTTGTTAAGTTCCACTAAGTTGGTTCCAACCCATAGCAACACTGTATAGGATTTCTGAGGAGTGGCTAGTGCCACCTTGTAGTTGGCAGTCCAGTGCTTATCCTTCTACAATAAAATCAATTGCTGCAGACTTTATTCCCTCTCATGGTAACCCCATACAATTCACATAGTACTGCAGTCAGACAAGGGTCTCAAAAATTATGATTTTTCAGACAATCACCAGGCTTTTCTTCTGAGGTGCTACTGGGTAGATTTGAATTGCCAACATTCTGGTTGAACATTTAACTATTTGTAGCACCCAAGTATTCATATCTCTATCTGTATATCTATATTGATATATATTTCTGTATATGTTGTTGTTGTTGTTCTGTGCCGTGGAGTCGGTTCTGACTCATAGTGACCCTGTACAGGGTTTTAGAGGCTGTAAATCTTTACAGGAGCAGAAAGCCTCATCTTTCTCCTGCGGAACAACGGGTAGTTTCGAACTGCTGACCTTGCAGTTCGCAGCCCAATTCGTAACCACTACCCTACCAGAGCTCCTTATGTATCTAAAACCTTTCTCCTTTTACAACAGAGAAGACTTTTTTGTTCCCCATCAAATACTAAGGCCTTCACTCATTTTAATGAGAAAATTACCCCAAAGAGCTGGCTACATACACATGTGCTCTCCATTACCATTTATATTTTAAACCATTTCAATCTTTGATCAATAACTAGCAGCCCAATGGAATATATTCATTTGATTTTCATACCCACACACAGACACAAAGTATTGAAGCTCTATAACGTACTGGCACCATTTTAAATTCTGTTGATATGACAGAACCACAAAGAAACAAAATTACTGCCTTTCTTTTGCCATATCTTTTAATAACAATCATACTTTAATATAGTCACTTTTTAAGGAACTAAATTTATGGCATAGTATGTCTGATGTCAGTTGTTGTGAAGTGCCATCGAGTCGGTTCCGACCCATAGCGACCCCGTACAGGGTTTCCAAGGGTGTAAATCTTTACAGGAGTATAAAGCCTCAGCTTTCTCCCGCGGAGCGGCTGGTAGTTTCGAACTGCTGACCTTAAGGTTCGCAGCCCGATT
>NW_006408714.1:2811633-2813818 GCF_000296735.1 Chrysochloris asiatica
TGTAATAACTACCACATACACATATATCTCTAACCAAGACTACTCTTCTCAGCTCCATATCTATATTTACATTTACCCTTTTATTTCCATCTGTATCTTCGAATTACAATGTCCCAGATAAAATATTTGTACTTCTTCCTTGATCTCTCTATCACAGTTAATCCTAAAACAACTCTCCCAAATAATTTACCAAAACACAACTGTATTTTCCATCTGCCTTATTCTACCTTTAATCTTCAATCTATCAAACATCTCTCTATATTTAAATTTCAAAATATATTTAAAGAATACAGCTTTTAGTTTGTTTATTTACACTCTATCTCACCTAAGAGACTGCTGTTTCCTCTGCTTACAAAAGTAACTCTTCATTCTATTGTTATTGGATGCATGCAAATATAATGCATTTTTCACTGTTTCATATTCTTAGATGCCTTGATAACTCACTTAAAATAAAATCTAAAATCTTTTCCATGTCCTAAATAGACTTAATTGTTTGCTCTTTGTCTACATCTTTAGTTTTATCTCTACTTCATTTCCTTTTATTCACAAAATTCTAACCACAATTTAAAAAAAATTAATAATATCAGTCACCATTAAAGGAACTCTGATACATGGGGACTCAATGTATGTAATAAGATTTATTCTCCACAAGATTTTCCATGTCAGTTTTTTGTTTCATTTTCTTGTCATTTTCAAAGGCCTTTTTTTTGAGAAAACTTTGAGTAGATTCTAACTGCCAGGTTTTCAGTTAACTGACGAGCACATTAACCCTTGGCATCATCAAAGTATGCTCTGTTATTGTTACATACTGTTGAGTCAGTTCCCAATCATAGCGACCCTGTATAGAGTTTCCAAGGAGCAACTGTTGAGTTTGAACTAGTGGTTCAAACTGACAGTGCATTCCACTGTTAATTCTACAGTGCCACATCAGGACTCAAATACTCCTTAGCTGCATTAATCTTCAGAAAACTTACATAACTGACCTCTTTTTCCAATTCAAAGCCTTTGCACTTGCTACTTCTCCATCTGGAGGCTGGCATTCCCATCCATGCATGGCTATTTTTTTTTTTGCAAATTTTATGATCAAGTTTATAGTTTGCATGTTGTCTCATCACTTAATACACATTTCTTATGTATCCATAACAATATTCTGCTAATGTTAATGTTACATATTGAAATTCTCACAGTGCACATTTGAAAAAAATCTTTCTTTATACCTCCCTTCAAAACATTTATTAAACATTTTGCAGGTTCATTTTTTAACATTTATGATTGTATTTTCTCTCTTCTTAAGTAGAATTCCAGAGCTACACCTTTAATTTTTACCATGGTATTCTGAACAGTTATAGGAGTTAATGGCTTATATAAATTGCAAAGTAATTTTGTTAAATTAATAATTGAAGAATTGGGACTAGAGTTTGCTGATATAGGTGATTGTGGTGACTCAAATTAAAGATCATAAAATTCTAACACAGAGTACAATTATCAATGTATAATAAAATATAAATGGAGCTAATAGATACAAATGAATAGAAATATTTATCTTTAGAACTTACAATGAATGGCTCTATCTGTGTGAATAGTGACTCATTGTCTGCAGAGACCCTTTCCTGATCAGGAGACCTCGGGAAGGTTTCTGATCACATTCAAGCAAATGTAGTAGATGGAATGATTTCATCTGCCTGCTTTTGCCTTGTATGCCTAATATGATAATCTGATAGTTTTTAAACACCATTTTTTATAAGCCATCGCCTTCCTCAAATACTACGTCCTGTGATATCATGTTCATTAAAAAACAAAGTATCCAGTCTTTAATCTTTTGTGCAAGGTGTTCTATAGCTACATATGTCTGTCTGTCTTTCCAGATTAGAGACCTCAATAGACCTAAATGAAGTTTATGCTCTTGTGTTGTTGTTGTTAAGTGCCATGGAGTCAGTTCCGACACATACTTACCCCGCACAGGGTTTCTGAGGAGTCGCTGGTAAGCTTGAACCACCAACCTGACAGAGCAAATCGACTTTGTGGTCCAGCACATTAACCTACAGTGACACATTATAGGACCATTCCCCTATAATTCCTTCCTCCAAACATGTTCTAATGCTTCTTTTTATCTGAAATGCCTTAGTTGCCCATTGTCTTCCTGTCTCATACACTTTATTTTTTAAAAATAGTTATGTATATTTTG
>NW_006408714.1:2815249-2820705 GCF_000296735.1 Chrysochloris asiatica
ACGGCACTTAACAACAACAACAACAATGTATACATCACACTGATTTAAGTTTTGCAAAATATTTCTTGACTGGCTAAAATCATGGTTTATACATACTGATTTTCATCAGTTATTATTAGGTGTCCACAAGTCAGTTCTGACTCATAGTGACCCCCTGCACAACAGAATGAAACACTGCCTGGTCCCTCCCTATTCTCACAATCATTGTTATGCTTGAGTCCATTGTTGTCTCTCTTTGGGGGTCCTTACCTTTTTCACTGGCCCTCCAATTTACCAAGCTTGTTGTCCTTTTGCTGGAACTGGTCCCTCTGGATACATTCAAAGAAGGATAGACAAGTCTTGCCATCCTCCCTTCTATAGAGAATTCTGCCTATCCTTTTTCCAAGACAGAGTTGTTTGCTTTACTGGCAGTCCATGGTATTTTTAATAGACTTCTCTAACACCATAATTGGTTCTTCTTTGGTCTTCCTTTTTCATTGTCGACTTTCACATACACAAGAGGCTTTTGAAAATACCATAGCTGGGATCAGGCCACTTTACTCCTTAAACGAATATCTTTGTTCTTTAACATTTTAAAGACATCCTTTGTAGTCTATTAGCTAAATAAAATATGTCATTTAATTTCTTGATGGCTGCTTCCGTGAGCACTAATTGTGGATCCAAGCAAAATGAAGTCTTTGACGATGTCAATCTTTTCTACATTTATTATGATATTATTTATTGACCCATTTGTGAGAATTTTCGTTTTGTTTACACTGAGGTGCAATCTATACTGAGGAATGTATTCTTTGATCTTCATCAAGAAGTATTTTAAGTCTTCTTCACTTCCAAAAACAAGCTTATGTTGCTGAGATTTCCTCCAATTCTGATGTCATGTTCGTCTTCATATAATTTAACTTGTTGGATTATTTGCCCTGGACTCTTAGTGTGACTGTACGATATACAATGAACACAAACCACAAGGTTGGTAGTTCAAACCCACCAGGTGCTCCTTAGAAGTCTTATACATGATCGCTATGAATCTGAACTGACTCGATGGACAATAAATACAGATGCAATAAATGTGATGAAAGGATATAAGCCTGGCACACACCTTTCATGATTTTAAACCATCCAGTATTTCCCTGTTCTGTTTGAGTGATTTCCCCATGGTCTATGTACAGGTTCTTCATGAGTACAATGAAATGTGCTGGTATTCTCATTCTTCACAATGTTATACATGTGAATCTAGAGACTTTAAATTTTCTTTTGTACTATTACACTAAAGATAAAAATATGATTATTTTTATTAATTCAATAAATGCATGTTACGTCTGGTTCTGGGCTCTGGAAAAAAACCACTGAAAAAGAAAAACAGATTTACAAAATGAAACAGGCAACAACATACAGTGTTAAATACAGTAGTCATGGTAATTCTTTTTGTGAAGTTAAGATTTGAGCAAATAGCAAGGATAGTAAAGAAGTTACCCAAACAGATGTTGGTACAAGCATTACCTTCAGAGAAAACAGAGCATGACCCTAAGCTGGAACCACACCTAGTGTGTTGGAGGAATATAGTACATTAGTGTGGTGGGAGCAGAGTGAGCAACAAGATAGAAGGAGAAGAAAAGTTCAGAAAGTCCAAAGCATTATAAACCTTTGCCTTTTACTGGGAAGTGTGGAAACACTACAAGGCATTAAAGAGAAAAGATAAGTGGAATCTCAGTGTCATTGTTGCTGTTTTTTAGTGCCATCGAGTTGATTCCAACCCTTAGTGACCCTATACAGTGTCACTATGAGTCAGATCCAACTTGACAGCACTTAACAACAACATATCCTTATAAATCTAATTAGATTGCACTGGAAGTCCCTCAATTACAAACATCTAATTTATGGACAATTTTTACTTGTCTTACTTATTATGAAAATTTGTCCTCACTTTAAAACAATTGAACCAACTTCTACAGTAGCAATTTTTTTCATCACAGTCACCTTTATTTGGTGAATGTACATTTTTAAATCATTGAAAAGGCTGCAAGTCATTTCTTGCAGTAAAAAAAAAGAACTCTACACACCTTTTCTGACTTTACAAATTGTTAAGGACATAGTATTGGATTTCATTTATACTCTGCCTGCATAAAGTGTAGAAAATAAACTTTATGTTCAAAAACTAAAAAATGAAGTAAGTATTTCCATTTTATGAAAAAAAATCTAGATTTATAGTAAATACTTATTATGCAGCTTTGATGCTATGAAATTAAAATGTTTATGTTTATTTTTAATCAACATCTAATTTAATTTTTTCATTGCCCAGAAATAATCATCTTTTTTAATTTAAGATAAAATATGTGTGAAAGAATAAACTCCATCCCTTGAACCATATATTGGTTCTTCTCCTAGTATCATCTTTAAAGCACTCTATCTTATGTTTGGCAGATTTATTGCTTAGATACTCCTGTGAGAAAAAAGATCAACTGCTTTTATCCTCTATTATGTTAAAATTCACAGAAAATATTGCAAGTCTAGTGGTATAATATTGCAATAAATCACCCAGTGCTACATGAAACCATGTTTTTTCTCCCTCCAAAAAGATATTATTGATCAAGCAAAAAGAGTATAGGAATACAGAAGATTGAGGGGAATTAAAGCATAAAACGCTATCTGTAAAAATCAAACAATATACTCAATAGAGTACAGTTGAGATTATGAATTATTAATCACTGATTTCAATCGTATACTGTATAATAACAAAGAAAGATCTTTATTCATTTTTTTACTGAGAACCATATAATTTAGGGTATCTTTGTAAAACTCTATGGAGAATCATAACAAAAGAACTGTCAACCAGTCTGGAGTGGCCAGAAGAACAGAAGATAATTCTTGAAAGAAAAACTCACAGGAAAAATACAAAACAATATAGGCAGTCTGACTGATTACTACAAGAACAAGCAAGTTGCTCGCTCAGGAGACATCAAGGCACGTGGTCGGGTCCCCTTAGGGGAAACCCCCTTTCAAGACTAAGACTCAATGGGAATGCATGCTCTAATTGGTGACCATGTTCATCACCGATAAAGGGAAGCGAGGGAAAAACAGCAATGAAACTGCAAGCTAAGCCCTACAACATTCAATAGACACCTGTGAACCTAGGTGGAGACCAGGTTGGCCAGCAGTGTGGCAAGACCTGGCCACTCTTCAGCCCAGAGTCAGTGACATAGCCACAGAGGACTAGACTGGAGAGTGAAGCGTCCAGCTGATAAGAAGAGAGGGCATATGCACAAGAACACCCACACTTGCAGATAATACCCACTTGAACTGGCTTCAATGACTGGATGATCAGAGATCAACTAGAAGAAGAAAGAAGAGGAAAAAAAGAAAAAAAGAGTAATCTGATACAATTTTATGAACTTGACCTACACCTATGGATGCAGTAGCTCAAAAGAGTGAACAAATCTTTACAGCGATGATCATTCCCAGCCCCGGCATACACAGAGTAGACAGGGATGGGCAACTTGGACATCGGCTACCCCAAATAGGGGGCTCCAAAGGCAAGAAGTGACTGGCTTACAAGCTTTCAAGAGGGAGCCTAGATCCAGAGGGTGTGGAGGAAGGTAGAATCTCCACAGAGTAGTATCCAATCTGTCTGGGCAGAGCTGATGAAAGAAGATTCAGATGGGTCTCTTGTGATACAGTAGTTAATAATTGTTATCAGGACTGATTGTGATAGTTGGCAATGTAAAGGTAGACACTTTGTAGCAAAAAAAGGGGACTGATTGACTTTGCAGTCTAGGAGTGGAGGTCCCTGGGACCATCAAGGGGGAAGAGTGAAGAGCGGGACATTACCCAGAGAAGCAGTGATGCCAGGGATGGAGGAAGAGATGATGACGTGGAGGGATGGAGCAGCTGGGGACTTTAGACACAGAGAGGGAAAGGGGCTGTGTGCTGCTGACTGGGGGACAGGCTTGCAGGGTATACCCTTTGGTTGGATGATGATGCATGGAGGGGATTGTAACCATGATAATGAAATGATATACGATAGGATGAATGGAAAACTAATGTTCTCCCATTTAAACTATCACATAATTCACAATAAAACATTTTAAAAAATCAGTGGAAAAAAAAAAAAAGAACTGTCTTTCAAAAGAAGTATGGGATGCTAGAAAAAAAAATAAAAGGAAGGATAGTTGTGAAAGTAAAAAAGCTTGCATAGGGGTTTATTGTCATTATTTAGTCTCAAATGTATTCTTCCTTCCCCTCTCCCCCACATATTAGAAAGTAATGGTTCCATATTTTCCTTGATATGGAGCTAAGGGTAATTCTTAACTTTTTAAAGCCAACTTCAAGTTTACAATCTATTAGTGAAAAAAAGAAAAATAATACAGTGTTCTTATAAAGTTTAATTAACTTCTTGTCATCTATGCCATAGAACAACTTACTTTACCCTTAAGACCCATTTGTGATTTTCTTTCACTCTGCCAACTTAGTTCTCCAGGAGATTGATGTGTAGTAAATATTTCCTAAGAAACTAGTTTTCTTTCCTTATTTGTGTTAGTTCTACCAATAAAAGACTGGTAAGAGATCAAAAGGTGAGGCTGTGGTATTTAATCTAGTGAGCATCCTTACACCAAAGGTCTCAGTCTATCAATCAGCCTTAACACAAAGCATTGTAAGTCTTTACTGTCTGTTATCTACTTCCACCTATTGATACGTCATACTTAGTGTCGAGCTGTGGGTTAATGCACTGTACTACAAAGTCAGTTTGAACCACAAGGTTGGTAGTTCAAACTCCTCAGAAACTCTATACAGGGTTGCTATGGGTCAGAACTGACTCAACAACACTTAACAACACCATAATCATTAGTTCCAGTGTATGTCACTATCCTTATAAATACCCTCGTCTTTGTAAATAATATTCTGTCTACACTTATCTCAAATCTCTTAATTTAACTTTGAGTAACTCTTAATTGGAACTTTGAGTAATATAATTCCCAGGCTGACTTGTGACCCAAACTGACAATGCAGATGGCATTACATGGTGCCAGAGATTGTCTTTAGCTTGAAATATTGCAAGCAGGTTATGCCACACTCTCCATATTTAGATGTCTTTGCAAGAACAAGCTAATATGATACCTACAATGGAGTCCTTGTGTGGCATTGTAGATTAAGCACTGGACTGTAAGGTCAATTTGAATCATGAGTTCAGTTTGAACAGAAAGATTAGTTGTTCAAACCTACCAGCTCTTCCTTGGAATCTTTGTATCGGGTCCCTATGAATCAGAACCAACTCAACAGTACATCACAAAAACAATAGCATGCCTACATTGGTCATGAGTAAATGATCACACATTATTGTTAGCAAAAATTGTCCAGTTCCACAGAAATTATAAACAAGAGACAAATAAAGAATTTCTAGGATGATGAGGTTTAATACTTACACAAGGGGACTTTAAAAAGTACATGGGAAAATTCCATTATCTTTT
>NW_006408714.1:2820975-2828020 GCF_000296735.1 Chrysochloris asiatica
GACCCTGTACAGGGTTTCCGAGGGTGTAAATCCTTACGGGAGTAGAAAGCCTCATCTTTCTGTCCTTGGGTAAATGTGCCCTTTTTGATCTCAAATGGGTTGACCACTGTTTGGTGTGCACACTTCACTTGTGCTGTTGCTGTCCTCCTCTGTGTAACTATTTATTGATTAATTACAAACTTAGTCACAGGGGTGACTTCAGTTAGAGACCTGAAGGGTGAGCACAGGTCATAGTCTCAGGCTTCCACCAGTCTTCATTGACCAGTAAGTCTGGCCCTCTTTATGATGTTGAATTTGTTTCACACTTTCTCACACTTTATTGAGGATCTTCCAATGTGACCCCACTCAGAGCAGTTGGTAGTGGTAGGCAGACACCATTCACTCCTTCTGGCTCAGGATTGTGGACACTGATGTTCATTCACATGGTCTACTAGTCCATTGGATTAATTGTTTGCCAGCGGTTTCAATTTTCACCATACTTCTTTCCTCCAGGCTGGGACACACCAATAATTACAACTAAACTAGTCACTTCTGAGCTTTTAAGATCCTAGTCACTATTCACAAAAGTAGGATGAGGAACACGGTTTTAGTTTCCAAGACCTTTTTGAAGGCCCCTCATAAATGTAATCCAATCGATTACAGATTGAACCAATATAGACATGATCCATTATAAATTATAGAGCTCATCAGTTTAATGGAGATACCTCTCTATTGGAATATTACACACTAAATGCTGTTTTTTTGTGTGTGTTAGGTTTGTTTTCTACCTCCTTTTTTTCCCCTTCTTCTCTCCCTTTGCTCCTTCCTTCCTTTCGTTTTGTTTTACTGCCATCCAGAGGCTAGATGCTGGACATGTAAAGAAATACTCAGCCAATTGAAATGAACATGCTTGATAAAAATTATTAATTACCCAACCTGATAATTTTACAGTGAGGAAATTGAGATAATACTGCACAAATTTATTTTAGGTATTTAGATACCAAGTTCCATCCAATGCTTACGGTTATATAAATAATATTACAGTGAAAATAAAAACACATTTATGCTCTAGTTCTTTCTCATTTATAAGGATGTTGAAAACATGAATTTGAAGTAGATGTTATAAAGAAGCTGTGTTCTTAGAATAACCTGTGACACTTTTTCTTGTCAGGTGGTATATTGTCTGATTGTTTACTTTTGCTTTGGTTTATTTTTTTCTGGAAGTTAATATCTAGGTGCAGCCAGGGCATTAGAATCCTTAAGGGCTATCTTATAGCATAAGCATATTTTGCTTCTGCTTGAGAAGCATGATGAATTTGAGCAATTTGTGGTGTATGAAACTCTATGGTTACAATTATTGATTGCTTTACTATTAAACACACACACACACAAACACACACACAGACTTTTAAATTCTAGAAAACATGAGATTGCATTGGGATTCCATCAGTCCCAAAACATGGTGATGCTTAAATGGGTCATAGCAAATATCAATAATTACACTAGAGAAAAACAAAAGACTCCCAATTCATCTGTGAATGATGTGAATTTTTCAAAAATGTTCTGGTTGGAAGAAATTCATTCTCAGAGATTGAAAAGACACATTAGATCATTTAAATGTTTTTCCTATATAAAATGGTTCTATATTAATTGCTGATGTGGTTCTGTGGGCTAATGAGATGGACTGCAAAGTTGGTTTGAACCTCAAGGTAGGCAGTTAAAGCTCACCAGCTGTTCCTTGGAAACCCTATACAGGGTCTCTATGCATTTAACTCGACAGCACTTAACTAAAACATACTGTTATGGTGTTGGTAGTTGTGATGTGCTGTGGACTTGGTTCCGACTAATAGCAACCCTGTATAGGGTTTCCAAGGCTGTCTTCAGGGTAGCAGAAAGCCTCATCTATTTCCCATGGAACCACTAATAGTTTAGAACTGCTAACCTTGAGATTAGCATATCGATGCGTAACCACTATGTGACCAGAGCTCCTATAATAAGTGCTATAAGAACATTCTTTTTCTATCATAATCTTATTAGATGAACCTTTGTATTATTAATTTTCTGGCTACATTTCCTTTAGTTCATGATTTCTGTCACAGGAAATATAGTTAAAGGGAGTACCATTTCCTGGCACACAGGTGCTGTCCGTGCAATTAATATTGGGCAATACTGAAAGCAGATCCTGACACAGAAAGATAATTTCTAAAGGTGTATAAGTTCACAAAAAAGTAGTGTTTAAAGTTCCTATAAAATTTTCATCTGTCTAATATAAAAATAATTTTGCCCTTCTCTTGGAGGTCTAAATTGTTCTTTGATATTCTTCTTACTTATTATGAGATGTCTTAATCCCTGTCAATCTTAAAATATCCCTAGTTCTATGTTTTATACACAAGTAGTAGAAACCAACTTTATCTTCCTATAATAGCTTTTAGGAGAAAATCCAGATATGTGGGTCCTAAAACATTGGTGTTCTATTTTAAGAAACTTATAAAATGAGGGACCAAAAAAATCATTTGAAAGAAAAAAAAAGCCACAAACAAAATGTTGACAATTTCCACAAACATTATACTAGCAAGGAAATTAGATGTTGATAAATTAGCTGATATATCTCAGAACCAAAAGTTCAGCAGTTCAAACACACCAGTTGATCCTTGGAAATCCTATTCAGTGTTGCTATGAGAAGGATTCTTTGGAGAAAATATTCAATGATACAGACAGAAAGCATGCAAAGAAAATGGAAGGAATACTCAGAGACACTGTGCAAAGAAGAAAGGGTTAATGTTCAACCATTTCAAGAGGTAGCATATGATCAAGAATCAATGATACTGAAAGAATTGCATGCTTCACTGAGATCATTCATTGGCAAAGAACAAGGCTCCAGGAATTGATGGGATACAAATTGGAAGTTTTAAACAAACTGCTGCAGCACTGGGGACACTCACTCAACTATGCCAAGATACTTGGAAGACAGTACCTAGCCAGCTGATTGGAAGAGATCCATATTTGTGGCTATTACAAAAAGAGGTAAACCAAAGGAATGTGGAAATCATCTGACAGTATCATTAGTATCACATGCAAGTAAAATTTTACTAAAGATAATTTAAAAATGGCTGCAACAGTTCATTGACGGAATTACCAGAGGTTCAAGGTGGGTTCAAATGAGGACGTGGAATGAGGTTTTATCATTGTTGTCAGATGGATGTTGGTTGAAGCAGAGAACACAAGAAAGATGTTTACTTATGCTTTATTGAATACCCAAAGGGTTTTGATTGTGTAGATCATTAAAAACTATGGATAACATTGCAAAATTGAGTATTTTGGAGCAATAAATTGTGCTCATGAGGAATCTGTGCATAGATCAAGAGGCAGTTGTTGGAAGAGAACAAGGGAACACTGAATGGTTTAAATTTAGACAAGGTGTGTACCAGGGCTGTATTCTTTCACTCTAATTATTTAATCTGTATGGTAAAGAAATAATCCGAGAATCTGGATTACATGAAGAAAAATGTGGCGTTAGAACTGGAGGAAGACTCCTTAACAATCTGTGATATGCAGATGATACAACCTTGCTTGCTGAAAGCAAAGAGGACTTAAAATACTTACTAAGATAAAAGTCCACAGCCTTCTGTATGGGTTGCACCTCAATGTGACAAAAAACAAAAAACAAAAATCCTCACCACTTGACCAAAAAATAAAATCATGATAAATGAAGACATGATTGAAGTTGTCAAAAATTTGATTTTGCTTAGGTCCACCATCAATACTCCAGGAGCTCTGGTAGCATAGTGATTACGAGTTGGGCTGCTAACCTCAAGGTCAGCAGTTCGAAATTACCAGAGGTTCCCTAGGAAAAACATAAGGCTTTCTGCTCCCATTAAGATTTAAAGCCTCAGAAACCCTATACAGGGTCACTATGAATTGGAACAGACTCCCCGGAAAACAACAACCAGCAACACTCATGGAAGTTGCTGTCAAGAGAGCAAATGACATATTGAATCTGGCAAATCTGATGCACAAGACCTCTTTAAAGTGCTCAAGATTGAAGATGTCAGTTTGAGGTATAAAGTGTGACAGACCCAAGCCAAGGTACTTTCACTGGCCTCATATGCATATTAAAATTGGACCAGGGATAAGAAAGACCTTAGAAGAATTGATATATTTTTGTTACGGTGTTGGAGATGTATATTAAAAGTACCATGGACCGCTAGAAGAACAAACAAATCTGTGTTGGAAGAAATACAACCAGAATGCTCGTTGGAAGCCAGGATGGCAAGACTTCGTGTCTCATACTTCAGATATATTGTCGGGAGGGACCAGTTCATGGAGTAGGACATCATGGTAGGTAAAGTGGAGGGTCAGTTAAAAAGAGGAAGACCCCCTAATGAAATGGATTGGCACAGTGGCAACAGCAATGAACTCAAGCTTAACAATGATTATGAGGATGTCACAGAACCGGGGAGAGTTTCATTCTGTTGTGCACGGGGACACTGAGTCTGAACTGACTCAATGATACCTAACCACAGCAACATGAGTTGGATCTGACTAGATGGCACTTACAGCAACAATAACATCAACATATAAGCAACACTGGTCACCAGTCTTACTTAAAACCCATCACCTGATCTTGAAAATCCTATACAGAGTCATTATGAGTCTTCACCAACTCAACAACACACAACAATAGCAAAAACATAGATGTATATGTAGAAAGTTTTTTTTTCTGAGAAAATTGTTGTGTATTTTCTGGGCATGCCAAATTTCTCCACCATAATATGAGCATAAAGACACATGGTATGATATGGTACATGGAACTACATGAAATATGTTGCTTCACCCATGAATGTATTTGCTCTACTGTCATGTGATTTTTTTTTTACCTGTGAAAACACAGACATTCTGATAAATTCTATTTTCTGAAATCTCAACCAAAAATAATAAAATATGTGCCATATTTATAACTGTGAGTGCAGCATCTTTTTTGTTACTTATTCTTCTGTGTTGACTAGGCATTGTTGAGAATTTAACCGTCTGCTAAAAATTTGTACCTTTAATGAATTGGAGGAATTTCCATGTCCAATTTCCTATTATTGTATATTACAAACCTTGTTTCTCATTAATCACTTAGATATTTCTTCTGAAGGACAAACAGAACATGTTGAGTTCTTCATTAGAACGCTAGGATTGTGCCACGATATCATGACACCAACACAGTGAGTAGTAATTAGAGTATTATCGTTCCATGCTCCAAATGGTATACAGTAATGTAGTTGACTGTGAACCATCTACATATTCCCCACTATATCTATATTAAATACAGGCTCAATTAAACTTCCTTTTTAAATTTTGTTGTTATTGTTAAATGCTGTTGAGAAACTTCCAACTCATAAGAACCCTATGTACAACAAAATGAAGCACTGTCCAGTTCTGCCCCATCCTCACAATTCTTGATATATTTCAGCCCATGGTTGCAGCCATTGTGTCAATCCATCGAGTTGAGGGTCCTCCTTTTTTCATGATCACACTACTTTACCAAGCATGATATCCTTCTTCAGGGACTGGTCCCTCCTTACAACATGTCTAAAAATACATGCGACAAGGCTCCACCACCTCTCTTCTAAGGAGCATTTTGCTGTCCTTCTTCTAAGATGAATTTATATATTTAATATTCTTCACAAAAATCATAATCAGAAGATATCAATTATTCTTTAGTCTTACTGATTCATTGTCCAGCTTACACATGCATATGAAGCAATTAAAAATATCACAGAATGGTTCAGCAGAACTTTAAATATGTCTTTTGTAGTAGATTTGAGTTCTAGAACTTATCCTACGGCACCATATCAGGACTCCATAAGTTTTCGAACACCACCTATTTCTTGTCTGTACCATGCCTCTTTGTATTCCTTCCATCTGCTTATAATGCTATTTGCATATTTTAATATTTTGCCTACAGAATCCTTCAATATTGAAATTAAATGTTTTATTTAGATTTAGCAGCTTGAGAAAAGCTGAATGCACTCTTCTCTTGGTTTTATAACTCTAGGTCTTTGCACATTTCATTATACTATATTACTTTGCCTTCACAAGCTATCTTTGGGGTCTTCTGTTGAGCTCTTTTATCTCATCATTTTCTTCCTATCACTTTAGCTATACTACTTTCAAGAGCCAGTTTCAGTCTCTTTTGACATTAATTTTGGTCTTTTCTTTCTTTCTTGTATTTTTTAATGACTTAAAAAAAATCTATGATATCCTTGTCATCTCATAACTAGTTTGGTCTTTAATAGCATTAGTGTTCAATACAACAAATCTATTTTTGAGAAAGTTGCCAAATTCAGGTGGGATATTCTTAAGGTTGTACATTGACTCTGATGGACTTGTAATTTTCTTTAGCTTGAATTGCCACTTGTATGTTGGCACTTGATGGTCTGTTCCAGAGTTGAACCTTGACCTTGTTTTTACTGATGATATTTAACGTTTCCATTTTCTTTTCCACAGATGAAATTGATTTGTATCCTCTGTATTCCCATCTGTCAAGATCCATGTGTATATTCACTTCCATGCTATAAAAAACAGGTATTTGAAATTAATAAATTGTTGATCTTTCAAAATTCTATCATGAGGTCTCTGGCATTGTTTCTATGACTATGGTCACATTTCCAACTGCCAATTCTTGTTCTTCCTTTCCATCATTTGTGTTCCAATCATCAGTAATTATCACTGCATCTTGATTGCATATTTAATCAATAAAAGTCTGATAATGGATGTTGTGTGCCACTGAGTTGGGATCCAACTCCTAAAGAACCTACAAAAAAAGGTTTCCAAGGCTGTAAATCTTTACAGGTCTAGAAAGCCTCATCTTTCTTCTTTGAAGCAACTGACAAATTCCAACTGCTAACCTTGTGGTTTGCAATCCAGCTCATAATCCACTAAGCTACCAGAGTTCCTTAAAAGTACGTTGTTGTTAGATGCCATTAAGTCGGTATCGACTCAGTGACCCTATGCACAACACAACAAAACACTACCCAGTCCTGGGCCCACCTCACAATTGTTGCCATGCTTGAACCCA
>NW_006408714.1:2828375-2839614 GCF_000296735.1 Chrysochloris asiatica
TTTTGCAGCAGATTTGCCTAATGCAATATGTCATTTGATTTCTTGACTGCTGCTTCCATGAGTGTTGATGGTTGATCCAAGAAGAATGAAACCCTTGACAATGTCAATCTTTTCTCCATTGATAAGAATGTTATTTATTGGTCCAGTGGTGAGGATTTTTATTTTCTTTACATTGAGATACAATCCATACTGAAGGCTGTGGTCTTCATCAGTAAATATTTTAAGTCCTCTTCCTTTTCAGCAAGCAAGGTTGTATCATCTGCATATCACAGGCTGTTAATGAGTTTTCCTCCAATTCTGATGCCACACCTTTCTTTATATAACCTAGCTTCTCTGATTATTTGCTCAGCACACAGGTTGAATAAGTATGTTGTTGTTGTTGTTAAGTGCCGTTGAGTCGGTTCTGACCCATAGCAACCCTGTACAGGATTTCCGAGGCTGTAAATCTTTATGGGAGCAGAAAGCCTCATCTTTCTCCTGCAGAGCGGCTAGTAGTTTCGAACTGCTGACCTTAAGGTTCGCAGCCTGATTCGTAACCACTACACTAGTATAGTGAAAGAATAATAGTCTATAGAATTCTTTAAAATATTCCCACATCTTTACAATTAGTGGTTGGGAGAAATTTTGAATAATAGTTGTCCTAACTGGTTTTCCTTGTATTTGCTTGTTGTATGCATATTATTCTATCACTGACAGTGTTGAAACTCATGAAAGATCTTAAAATGTTCTTTTAACCAATGAATGCAATGCCATTCCTTTTGAATTTGTCATTCCTGGCAAAATAGACTATGTTGTGTTATTGCTAAGTGCTGTGGAATCAACTCTGACTCACAGTGACCCTGGATAGGGTTTCCAAGGAGTGACTGGTGAGATAGAATCATTGACCCTGCTTTTCAAATTGACCTTATAGACAAGTGTTTTTCCTACAGTGCCATACCAGGACTCTTATATCATATATAGGAGCGTATATAACTATATAATAGACCACATAGTTGTCTAAATAAAAATGGCCAGTGTCTGCCCATTTTAGCTCATTAATGCCAGGATATTGATCTTTATGTGTTCCATTTTAGTTTTAACAAATTACAATTTTCTTAGATGCATACTTTGTATGTTCCATATTACAATTATTAATAAATGATTGAAGCTGTTTCTTATCACTTTAAGTTAGATTGATAGATCCCCTAAATACTGCTACAAAATCATACTAGACACAGGGAAAATATCTTTGAGGAATGAACATGTATAACAAAATTTCTCTTTTTACCAATTTTAAGTTAAAACATATTATTTTTGCAAATTTTACTGAAATCTCTGACAATGTGAATAGAATTCTAGGATAATTCCTATGGCCTTAAAAAGAGCTTGTCCAATCATGGAGCATAGGACTTAAGCTTCATTAATTTGATGAGAAATCAATCCCTTAGATCCCCACTTAAAAATGGTACAAAAATGTTCAAAAGCTGTTTCAAAAACAAATAGAAGTCATTATACAAAGTCTATCCATTTAAAGACTTACTCTTACTTTAAAGACCTGAGACAAAATCTTAGGTAAGAAAAATGCCTTGTAGGAAGAGTCTGATTTGTCAGCCATTTTAATTAACATCAATGAATAATCAAAGTGGTTATTAATTTTTTCTTTTTAAAGTATGTGGATACTACAGAATAGAAACCTTGAAAAATTAAACATTGCTATTATAATGGTGTTGCACTGCAGGATAAGCACTGAACTGAAAGGTCACTTTGAACTGTTAAGACCGGTGGTTCAAACTTACCAGCTGCTCTGACCTAGTAAGATCCTATAGGGTGTCACTATGGGTTGGAACCAGCTCAACAGCACTTAACAACAACAACTATAATGGTAAATATTCCTAAAACCAAACTTGAGAGAACTGAGATTTCATTCTATCTTCATTCTTACTCCAGCCTCTCATTTTACCATTCCTGCTAAGGGTATAGAAATAGAGATTTGAAAACAACAAAATCCATATGAACTGTCCTTTAAAGATTCTTACCACACTAACTTTCATGATTTCTAAAATTTGGAAGGAAAATTATTAAAAGTATTGGGTCAAGAAGTCAGAGTTTGTCTAAGTAGGACACAGAGGCACAGATTGAAAGATCAAAAAACCAGGAAATATTGGAAACTCACATGCAATTTAAGTGAATGCATAAGAATTTTGTCTGGTTTATAAGTCAAGCTCTGAAAAATCAATGGAAAACTATCTAAAGATAAAATATTAGGAGGAAGTATAATTAGGAGGGTCATTGACTATAGTGAGATAAGACTGGGTAGCTAGAACAGGGATTCCTAAGTAGATTTTGCATCTGAAGTACGGAATAGATATGAGAGGGAGACAACAGAATTCATTTCAGATTATAAATGGTCAGCACCCAGAATATATGCTACCTAGGAGGTGTGATGACAGATGAGTAGTGACAATCCAGTAATACAACTTGCACTTGGACTCCTATGTCTATAGATTTATCAATATATTAGATAAGCAAAAGTGCCAGTTATATGCAATTCCATATGTTAGAACTGGAGTCAAGAATGGGAAATCCTGTCAGCAGGTGGAAAGCACAGGAAACAAGATTTTAACAGAGCCCTTGAAAATTAAATGGAAAGTATGATGAGTGTCTAACTCAGAGAAATCCTGAGAACTGAGTGAGTGACCTAGTTATCTAGTAAGGAGCCCTCGTGTTGCAATCATTAAATACTTGGCTGCTAAATGAAAAGTTGGGGGTTCAAACTCACTAGTTGCTCTGTGAGGGAAAATGCCTGACAATTAGTTTCCATAGAGTTACAGTCTAGAAATCCCATTGTCATACAGGGTTAGAGTCAATTTGATGGCACACAACAATAACAACATGATAAATGATAAAATTGTGTATAAAGTGAAAGGGTTTAGAAGATATTATTACTTAAATTAGCCTGAAGCTACACTGGAACATGGTGGATCCTAACTCAATATGACTGATGTCCTTATAAAAGAAGAGACATAGTAACAAACACACAATGAAGAAACAATACCATGTCATGATGGAGGCCGAGATTAGAGCTGTGCTATGTAGACATAACTTATTGTGTTTTGAAGACATTACACTTTGCAGACACTGTGTCTTAGAAATTAATGGTTGTATCAGCCCTATGTTGAGCAAGTCTATTGGTTCCTTTTTTCTAATAGCATAGACTCCTGGTGTAGTGCTATAGAATCAGCACTAGACAGTGAATTACGAGGTCAGTGATTCAAACCCATAGCTCCTCAGACATCCTATACAGGGTCACTATGAGTCAGAACTGATGTGACAGCACTTAACAACAACAACAACAATGCTCATTTTGTGTCTCTGTTTGGTATTTTGGTAATTTCCATAACATTTCAACATTTTCATAATGCTGTTGCGATTTTCTTCCTGATAATAGATCTAAAGTATGTGAAACAAATTTTCACCACCTTTTCTTCTAAAGAGCAGTCCTGCTGTACTTCTGACAGCACATTCAATATTCTTGTCAACAATAAAATTCTAATACATCAATTATACATTTGTCTTCTTTATTCATTGTCCATCACATACAAATGTGAAACAACTGAAAGTACTAATGTTTGGGTCAGATGCACCTTTAGTTCTCAAAGTGAAAAGATTTAATTTTTAACACATTAAAGAAGTCTTTTACAGCAGATTTGACCAGTACAATACATCCTTTGATGTCTTGACTGCTGCTTCCATGGCCATTGATTATGAATCCAAGTAAAATGAAATCCTCAACAATTTCTTTTTTTTCCCCCCATTGATCATGATGTAGCTTATTGGTCCAGTTGTAAGAATGTTTGTTTTCTTTATGGTGATATTTTATCTATTCTGGACACTAGTCTTTAATCTACATCACTAAGTGTTACAAATTCTCTTCACTTTCACCAAGAAAGGTTGTATTGTCAAAAAAAAAAAAAAAACACACACACACACACACACACACACACAAAAAAAAAACTCTACGGAGGAAACATCGTGAATGACGTGGACCAGCAACAAAGTAGCAACACAGTACAGGAGCCTCTGGATCTTGTCCAGCTCAGCTTGAATGAGCATATTTATGTGAAAATACAAAGCGACCGAGAGCTTCCAGGAAGATTACATGCTTATAATCAACATTTAAATATGATATTGGGAGATGTAGAAGAAACTGTTAGTACTATAGAAATTGATGAAGAAACATATGAAGAGATATATAAATCAACAGAATAGAACATTCCAATGCTCTTTGTTCAGGGAGATGGTGTTGTAATGTTTGTCCCTCCACTGACAGTAGACTGAAACAATGAATGTGTCCTGTGTGGAAGAGACTTTATACAATTGTTTCTTTAAGACAGAATACATTCAAAAGATAAACTAATGTGAAATTTGATTTTCAGAAATGACCAAGGATTCTTCCACTCTTGAAATGAGTTGATTTGCAAGCTCATAGTCTAAGTGACAGTTTTATTTTTCTCAAGTCCTTCCAATAAATGTAATCACAAAATTAAAGAACTCTTTTTGCAAACAAAAACAAAACAGAAAAAAACTCTGTGAAGAAATTCTACTCTGTATCACAAGGGTTTACAATGAGTTGGAATCGACTCTGTGATAACTGTACACAAAAATATATTTTTTCTAAAACCCATGGACCATTTATTATAGACCAGTTTCTGAGACATCACCCAGCTTGTCCCCTTGGAAATTTATGTTATCACTGAATATATACTGGGAAGTTTCTAATGTGGGCTTCCATGTTGAGTAGCTCTGAAACTTATGGGAGGATAGAGGAAACCACATGAGCCTTCAGCATAAAATGTTGAAAGTCTTGAGATGTGCAATAAGGGACTGAGGATCAGGTATTGCAGTAAAGTATTATAAAGCATCAACCTAAAAGTGGCTGGTTTCTGGAAGTTGCTGTATTCATAAGACTGACAGTCCCTATTACCAACAATGCAGGAAGTAAACATTTGGGAAACCAAACTCTTATGTGGAGTATTTCCGCTACATATAACAGATGCAGGGCAAATGTAAACATATTTTAGACAAGGATCCTTACATTTTTAATGTAGGAAATGAGGGAGAGAATAAATTTGATAAAACATATTTGCTGGAATACTTAACTCTACCACTGGGGACAAGGGTTTTAGAAGATTTATTGAAGGTTCCTCTTCTATTGCATTTTTAAGTGGTTTGGAAATATCCCAAAGATGTCTTTGAATTGCTTATGCTGGGACAACTGTCTTTTAAGCAACTGTTCCAGGCATGAAATGTTACCATAGCAGAACAGAGAATATGACTTAACAAAGTTGCAATGGTAAGCTATTCATATGATAAAGTAACCAATTTAGCTGGATTTATTCTTTGCAGACTTCATATTTTTCTTCCCAAATTCTATTAAAAGCATAGCTCCAAATGGTGATAAGGTATCCATTCTACATAGTTAAAATTTTGTTGTTGTTAAATGTTGTTGATTCAATTCCGAATAATAATCACTGCATAAGATGTCTGAAGAGAGGCTGGTAGATTTGGTCTGCCAACCTTGGGGTTCAAACTGACCTTTCAGTCCAATGCTTATCCTGCAGTACCACACCAGGATTTGATAGTGAAAACTATTATATTTAGTTATCTACCCCTTCAGCAAGGAGCTCTGGTAGCACAGAGGTTACGAATTGGGCTGTGAACTGCAACATCAGCAATTCAAAACTACCAGCTGTTCCACAGGAGAAAGATGAGGCTTGCTACTCCTGTAAATATTTACAGCCTCAGAAACCCTGTACAGGGTCCATATGAATCAGAACAGCACATAACAACAACAACATCAACAACTCCTTCAGCAATGATACTGAAGCAAGAAGTCCAAGGTGCATTGAAGTCATTGGTAAAGATTGATGAATACAAACTGAAATCTTCCAACAAAATGAAGCAGCACTGGAGGTAATAACTCATCTATACCAAGAACTTTGGAAGACAATTATCTGGCCAATTGACTGGAAAAGATCCATTAGTTGTGTCCATTCCAAAGAGAGGAAACAGAACAAAATTTGCAAATCATCACACAATATCATTAATATAGCATGTAAGTAAATTTTTGATAAAGCTAATCTAAAATTGTTGCAACTGTACATTGACAGAGAACTTTCAGAGGTTCAAGCCAGATTTAGAAGAGGAGATGGAATAAGGGATATCATTACTGACGTCAGATGGATCTTGTCTGAAAGAAGAGAATGCCAGAAAGATGTTTACCTATGCTTTACTGACTACACAAAGGCTTTCGATTGTGTGGATCATAACAAGCTATGGATAATATTGTGGGTAATAATTATTCTGGAACAATTAATTGTGCTCATGAGAAGCCTGTACATAGACCAAGAGGCAGTTGTTCAAATAGAATGAGGGACCAGTAAATGATTTAAAATTAGGAAAGGTGTGCACCGGGGTTGTATTCTTTCATCACATTTACTCAAAATGTATACTGAGCAAATAATCAAAGAAGCTGTATTATATAAAGAAAAATGTGGCATCAGGATTGGAGGAAGATTCATTAACAATCTGCAATAAGCAGATGATACAGGCTTGTTTTCTGAAAGGGAAGAGGACTTAAAACACTTACTGATGATGATCAAAGACCACAGCCCTCATTATGAGTTGCACCTCAATGTAAAGAAAATGTAAATCATCACCCCTGGACCAATACATAATATCATAGTAAATATAGAAATCATTGGGGTTGGCAAATACTTTATTTTGCTAGGATAAACCATCAACATGCATGGAAGCCATCAGTCAAGATGTCAAATGAAGTATCACGTTGGGCAGATCTGCTGCAGAAGACTTCTTCAAAGTGTTGAAGTGCAAAGATGTCACTTTGAGGACTAAGGTGCATCTGACCCAAGCCATGATATTTTCAATTACCTTATATGCATGTAACAATTGGACAGTGAATAAGGAATACTGTAAAAGAGTTGACGCATTTGAGTTATGGTGTTGGAGGAAAATATTAAAAGTACCATGGACTGCCAAAACAACAAACCAATCTGTGTTGGAAGAAGTACTGCTGGAATGCTCCTTTGAATCCAATATGGCCAGACTTTGTTTCTGATACTTCTGACATATTATCAGGAGGGACAATCCCTGGAGAAGAATACCATGCTTGTTAAATTGGAGGGATGGAGCAAAAGAGGAAGACACTCAGTGAGATGGATTGGCACAATGGCAGCAGCAACAGGCTTAAACGTAGCAATGATTGTGAGGTGGGTGCAGGACCAGGCAATGTTTCATTCTGTTGTGAAAAGGGTCACTATTCATCTATAATGACTTGATGGCACTTAACAACAACAACAACAGCAATGAAGATGCAAAATGCTTTCATAATTTTGGAAGAAATGAATATAAGAAATATGAGTGTTAATCAAACATGGTAGTCCTTTATAATTTACTTAATTATGGTGTAATATATGATTTGATTGAAACATTCTTTAAAATATTTGATCAAAGAAAGACATTATGTGGCCTGGTTTGACAGGCTAGTTCATTTTTAAGCAACACATGATTGATACATCTATTAATCCAACCATTATCACTATATACCATACACGGATATGGTGTGGAGCTGTGGGATAAATCACGGGATTGCAAGGTCAGTTTGAACCACAAAATCAGTGGCTCAAAATAACCAGCCACTCCTTCGAAACCTTACACAAGGTTACTATGAGTAAGTGATAACTTGACAGCACTTAACAACGACAACAGTATACATGTCAGAAATCATTATCGTGGTACAGCTGACAACACAGCATCTAATAAATTTTGATCTTGCCACATAAAATATCTCAGTCTATCCATGATATCCATTAAGAAAACAGTCAGGTAGCCATTGATGATGATCAGAGCAAAAATTGAGGCATAACCAGCATTTGGGAGGAGTATATCAGGGATACATCTAACCAAAGTGGATTGGATAAGGGTGCTATATAAGGAGACTGCTAGCCACTCTACAGAAAAAAGATGTGGCAGTTCATGTCTATAAAGATTACAGTCTAAGGAATTTTATAAGTAATTCTAATCTGTCAGAATCAATCTACTGGCAATAGATACAGGAAAAGAATGATGTATGATCTCAGTAACAGTATAGGAGAAAGGGAAATAAGTACCTTGTGACACCTAGTCAATAAATCACAAAGAGAAGAAACAGTAGTGTTATCTGGAAATTTTGCACATTTCAGTGTTTTGAATGAGGCGTGTAAGTGATAAGAGGGCAATGAATGAGGTAATCACTACTCATCTGTTAGTGTGTCTTACTGTGATGGCTTGCATGTTGCGGTGGTGCTGAAAGGTATGCCACTGGTATTTTAAATACTAACAGTGTACACCCATAGTGGACAAGTTTCAGCTGAGTATGCAGTATGAGTATGATTTCTAGACTAAGACAGACTAGACAGAAGTAAAGATAGAATACTTCTGAATGTTTAGCTACTGAAAAGCTTATGAATAGCAGTGGAACACTGACAGCAGCAGAATATTGAATATTGAAGCATAATGAATAGCAAAAGAATATTGACAGATATAGTGCCAGAAGATGACTCCTCAAATTGGAAGGCATTCAAAAAATGACTGGAGAAGAATTATCTCCTCAAACTGATGACACAAATGAAGTAAAGCTATTAGGACCTTCATTTATTAGTAGTACACAACTCAAAATGAGGAGAAACAACTATTCATTAAAAAAAGGAAAATGGAATGTACGAAGCATGAATATAGGAAAACTGGAAGTTGTCAAAAATGAAATGAAACACATAAGACGTTAGTGAGCAGAAATCAACAGGTATTTGCCATTTTGAATCTGACAGCCATATGGTTTACTGTGTGGGGAATGACAAATTGAAGAGAGGTGGCATCACATTCATCACTAAAAAGAACATTTAATGACCTATCTTGAAGTTTAACACTATATTATAGGATAATATCCATATGCTGCTCCTTGGAAAACTTATACAGGGTTTCTGTTGAGTTTTAACCAACTCAACCCACATTTAAGAACAACAATAAATAAAACCAATTAATACCACTATTATTCAAATTTACACACAAACTACTACAGCCAGTAATGAGAAAAATGAAGATTTCTGCCAATTTCTTCAGCATAAATTGATCAAACATGCAATCAAAATGTATTGATAATTACTGGTGATAAGAATGTAAAGGTTGGAAACAAAGAGGAAGGATCAGTAGTGGGACAATATGAACCTGGTGATAGAAACAATGCTGGAAATCACATGATAAAATTTAGCAAGACCAAAGACTTACTCATTGCATATACCATTTTAAAAAACATAAAAAAGACTATACAATGGACCTCAGAATACAAATCAAATTGACAACATACTTGGAAAGAGATGGTGGAAAATGTCCATATCATCAACCAAAACAAGGTCAGTGCAGACTGTGCACAGTGCAGACTATCAGTTGCTCATATGTAAGTTCAGGTTGAAGTGAAAAAAATTAATACAAGTCAACTAGAGTCAAAATTGGATATTGCTCATATTCCACATGATTTTGAGATCATCTCCAGCACAGATCTGATACACTAGACACAAATGACTGAACATCAGAAGAGTTATGGTATGGCATCAAGAACATCAAACAAGAAGAAAGAAAAAGGTACTTTAAAAGACAGGAAAGAAGAAAAAGACAAAAATGGATGTCACAAGAGACTATGAGACTTGCTCCCCAGTATAGATATGCTAGAGCAAATGGAAGAAAAGAGAAAACAAAAGATCTGAACAGAAAATTTCAAAGTACATCTCAAGAAAACAAAGTCAAGTTTTATAATGAAAAGACCTGGAATTAGAAAGACAAAAGTGAAGAACAAACTGAACATTTATCAACCTGCAAGAACTGAAGAAAAACTTAAAGCTTTGATTTTCAATATTCAAGGATTCTATGGAGAAAATTTTGAATGATGCAGAAAGCATCAAAATAAGATAGAGACTTCCAGTTTGGGTGGCAGTAGAGTGGGGGCCCCATGCGAGAGGGGCTGAAAACCCATAGAAGCTGCTTTCATGGAATAGCACCAGAGCTCTGGATCTAGCATAAGGTTCAGGGTGTCAGTATCCTGCAACCGCCACAGGAAAAATCACTGTATAAACAAAAATATTGTGATTTAGAAATCAGTCAAGACACAGTCTCCCTCTGCAGCCATCCCGCCTGGGATGAGAACAGAGCTACAGCCAGACCTGCACAGTGAACCCACGCTACAAGTGGCACTATGACATTTGCAAAAGGATGTGTGGGAGGATTCTCCACACTTTTTTTCTCCTTTTCCCTGTCATGCCTTCTTTTCCCAGCCCAGACATCTTAAGGCAGGTGGGTGCACACTCCCAAAATCTCCAGCATTGAGATGACAGTTTTCCCATGGCACAAAGAGAAAGAGCCCCATTGGTCCAAAGCCAAATTCTTTGGCTGCTGCTTTTGACTTCATCCTGTGGGTCCCAGGCCTAAAGTCAACTTGTGCAGGACCCTTTATACTTGCTTATGCAACAAGAAAAAAAAGCAGGTTTGGTCTGACAGACAAACCACATGAACAATCTATAAAACCCCAACATAAAAAGAAGCAGCTACTTCAAGAATTACAAGAGAATCCCAAAAGCAGCCAAGGAAAAGAGAAATGCTACTTACAAAGGCAAGAAAATCAGATTAAACTCTGACTATTCAGTTGAAACCATGCGGGCAAGAAGGCAATGGGGAGACATATACAAAATCTTAAAAGAAAAATAACTACCAACCAAGAATCATCTATTCAGCAAAACTCTTAATCAAACACAATGGTGCAATCAAAACATTCCAGGATAAACAGAAGCTAAGAGATTTTTGTCGAAGCCAATCTAGCACTTCAAAACATCATAAAGGGAGTTCTTTGGACTGAAAAACAACAAGAACAGACAACAACCAGAGATTGACAGGTGTGGCAACAGCACCTGAAACTCAGATGAAGGATAGAAGAGTGCAGAACATAACAAAATTACAACAATGAATTTAAAGGTACTGGGAGGTCAACCGAAGATCAAAATAATAACAATGTCTAAGAACGGAAAAATGAAGGAACAGAGATCCAGGTGGTGAGGAGGTCAGGTAGATTATAGGATACAATGTTGTTGTTGTTGTTAAGTGCCGTCGAGTCGGTTCCGACCCATAGCGACCCTGTACAGGGTTTCCAAGGGTGTAA
>NW_006408714.1:2845789-2847255 GCF_000296735.1 Chrysochloris asiatica
GTGGGAAGAAAGGAATAGCCAGAAACATCACTACAGAAAGCTTGTAAGTCCATCTTCAGCTTATAACTGATTAGAATACCTTAAAGGGTCCTAGTGGTTTCCCTAGAAAGAGGACTCCTGTGAAGCTTTTGCATCGCATAAGACCATAGGTGTAAACCAAAACCCCATCCAGAATTGTCTGAGGTGGGAAATATCCACTGGAGAGAGCAAGTAGACCAGTCTGGTGTGACTAGAAGAACAGAAGATACTTTGTGAAGAAAGACCAGCAGGAAAAGTCATAAACAATAATGACAGTCTGATTGATTGCTACAAGAACCAGTAAGCTATTCGCCTGGGAGCCATCAAGACAAATGATCAGGTCCCCTCAGAGCAAACTCCCTTCCAAGACTGAGACACAAGGGGAATACACGAACGGGCATGTGGTCTGGATGGTGACCACATTGGTCACTGATAAGGGGAAGAGTGGGAAAAAACAGCAATGAAGTTGGGATCTATGTCCGACCACATCCAATAGACTCCTTTGAAACTGGGTGGAGACCTGGATGGCCAGCAATATGGCAAGACCCGGGGACTCCTGGGCCCAGAGGCAGTGACATGGCCACAGAGGACTAGAGCAGAGAGTGAAGCATTCAGCTGATATGAAGTGAGGGGAGATGCACAAGAACACCCATACTTGCAGATAGTACCCACTTGACCTGGCTTCGATGGCTAGATGGTCAGAAATCAACTAGAAGAAGAAAGAAGAAGAAGAAAAAAAAAAGTAACCCACTACAATTTGATGAACTTTACCTATACTTATGGATGTTGTTGTTGTTGTTGTTGTTGTTGTTGTTATGTTCCATCGAGTCTGTTCCAACTCATAGTGACCCTGTACAGGGTTTCTGAGGCTTTAAATTTTTATGGGAGCAGAAAGCCTCATCTTTTTTCTGTGAAACAGCTGGTAGTTTTGAACTGCTGACCCTGAGGTTAGCAGCCCAATTTGTAACCATTAGGCTACTAGAGCGCCTTACTTATGGATGTAGTAGCTCAAAAAAGGGAACAAATCTTTACAGCAAGGATCATTTCCACACCCTCAGTACACAGGGTTGACAGGGATAGGCAACTTAGACATTGGCTGCCCAACATGGGGGCGGGGATGCTATAAAGTCAAGAAGTGACTGGCTTACAAGCTTTGAAAAGGGTGCTTAGTTCCAGACAGGGCAGGGTTAGGTAGAACCTCCACTGAATGATTTCCAATTTGTTGGGACAAAGCTGACGAAAAGAAATGGAGATAAGACTCTTACAGTACAATAGTGAATAATTGCCATCAGGACTGACTGTGAAAGTAGGAAATGTAGAGGTAGATGTTTTTTGACAAAAGTAAGAGAGTGATTTATTTTGTATCCCAGGAGTGGAGGTCTCTGGGACCATCAAGTGATAAAACCATAGAGCATGACTCTACCCAAGGAAGCAGTGATGCCAGGGAT
>NW_006408714.1:2849725-2851237 GCF_000296735.1 Chrysochloris asiatica
ATTATAGGATACAATGTTGTTGTTGTTGTTAAGTGCCGTCGAGTCGGTTCCGACCCATAGCGACCCTGTACAGGGTTTCCAAGGGTGTAAATCTTATGGATTGTCTTAAATGGAGGGAAAAGTTAATAGACTATAAGGTAACCTCCAGAGAAAGTTAATACTTCACAATTTACCATGAAAATGAACTTCAAGGCAGAACAAGCAAACATGAAAACTAAGAAGAAACTGACAAGAAATAGCACACAAAAAACACAAAATCAGCACAAGAAGGCAGGCAGAACAAAAGAACGAACAGTACTACCAAAAATTAACATAATGGCAGCAATGAATTCATACCTATGCACTGTGGGTTAATGTGCCAGACTGCAAAGCCATTTGAACTGCAAGGTTGGTAGTTCAAGCTCACCAGAGACTCCTTAGAAACCCTATACAGGGTCACTATGGGTTGGCACTGACTCGACAGCTATTAACAACAACAATTGATAATTACATTGAATTTCAATAGATTAAATTGAACTTCAATGTAAATTAAAATGGATAAGAAAACAAGACCCTTCAATATGATGCCAGCAAGAGACACACCTTACACACAAAGACAAAATCAGACTAAACGTTAAAGGATGGAAAAAATATACCAAGCTAATTGCAAGAATAAACAAGCAGGAATGGCAATACTAATCTGTGATAAAGTAAACTTGAAGACAAAAACCAGCATAAGAGATAAAGAAAGACACTATCTCATGATCAAAGGATCAATTGAGCAAGATGACATAACCAAAATAAATATATACACTCCCAATGAAAAAGCACCAAGATATATGAAGGAAACCTTACTAGAATTGAAGAAACAAATAGATAAATCACAATTGTAGTGGGAGATTTTAATACACCACTTTAGAAAAGGGACAGAACACCCATAAAGAAACTTGACAAAGTTACAGAGGAACTAAAGAACACAATCAACCAACTTGACCTCATAGATATGTACACAGCATTCAACCCAATAACAGCACAATATATATTCTTCTCCAGTGCTCATGGAACATTCTCCAGAATTGACCATGTGTTAGGTCACAAAAAATACCTCCATAAATTACAAACATCAAAATACTAAACAGCATCTTTTCAGACCACAGCGCTATAAAACTAGAAATCAACAATAAAAAGATCAAGGAAATAAACTCGAATACATGGAAACTGAATAACACCCTGCTGAAAAGCAACTGTAAAAAAGAAGAAATTAAACGTGAATTCACAAAGTTCCTAGAAACAAACGAGAATGAAAATACAACATACCAAAATCTTTGGGACACAGTGAAAGCCGTGCTGAGAGGACAATTTATTGGGATAAATGCACACATCGAAAAAGAGGAAAGAACCAAAATTAATACATTAACACAGCATTTCCAACAATTAGAAACAGAACAACAGAGTGAACCTACAGTCACCAAAAGAAAATAAATAATAAAGATAAGAGCAGAAATAAATGGGATGGAAACAGAAAAACTATAA
>NW_006408714.1:2851942-2852437 GCF_000296735.1 Chrysochloris asiatica
TATCCTTCTCCTGTGACTAGATCCTCCTGAAAGTATGAGAAATGAAGTCTGGCCATTATGTCCTCCAAGGAGCACTCTGACTGCACTTCCTCCACCATATAAATAACAAAAAGGAAAAGAACCACATGATCATATCGATTGATGCAGAAAAGGCATTTGACAAAATCCAACATCCATTCCTGATTTAAAAAAAAAACCTTCAACAAAGTATGAATTGAAGGGAAATTCCTCAACATAATCAAGAGCATATATACAAAATCAACAGCCCACATTACTCACAATGGAGAGATGCTGAAAGCCTTCCTTCTGTGAACAGGACCAGGCAAGGATGCCTTTTGTCATCACTCCTATTCAGTATTTGTTTTAGAAGTTTTAGTCAGAGCTATAAGGCAAGATAGGCAAATTAAAAGCATCCAAATTGGAAAAGAGGAAATAAAATTCTCTCTATTTGCAGATGATATGATGGTATACACAGATAATCCCAAAGACTCAGTA
>NW_006408714.1:2859212-2869013 GCF_000296735.1 Chrysochloris asiatica
AGTTTCGAACTGCTGACCTTGCGGTTCGCAGTCTAATTCGTAACCACTACACTACCAGAGCTCCTTACGCTACCAGAGCTCTTTAATAATATCATATATGTGTGAAAGTTAGACAGTGAATAAGGAAGATGGTACAATAACTAATGCATTTGAGTTACAGTTTTGCAGAAGAATATCAAAAGTACCATGGACCATTAGAAGGAAAAACAAATCTGTGTGAGAAGTATAGCCAGAATGTTCCTTATAAACCAGGATGGTGGGATTTCATTTCTCATACTTTGGACATATTACAGGAGGGAGCAGTACCTGGAGGACATCATGCTATGTAAAGTGGAGGGTTAATGAAAAAGAAGAAGACCACCAACAAGATAGACTGGCACCATGGTTAAAAGCAGTGAGTTCAAGCTTAATAATTGTGAGTTTGGAATAGGAATGGGTAGTTGTTATTCTGTTGTGTATAAGGTGGCTATGAATCATAACTGACTGGATGACACATAACAACAACAACAAGTGAGGCAAACTAAATACCCACAGTTAACCTAGTCATGTCTCTAATGTATGTAACTAGAAAAAAAACTGGTTAAATATTCCAATAGCTTGGGCAGAGTTTTGTGTAACGAGAGTCATATTAAATGAAGCGTGGCTGTGAAAATCTACAAAAACTACTTGAAAAAAGGAGCAAAACAAGCAAATGTCAAGATTCTAAATGCATTAAAAAGATGGTATTTTTCCATGTAACAAAATGGGGAAAGTGTTGATTGTGAAACCAGTTAGAAGGTTAATGCAAACAACTTGGAGAGAAGTATAGAGAATTTGGCTTGAGGGAAAAAGGCAGAAACAGAGAAAGGACAATTGGAAGGATATCACATAAGTACATTTTCTAAATTTTAACTAGTATGTCAGAGTAGAATGTTAGGTAAATGGAACTTAGCTTTTCTAAAACAGATGAAGTAACTTTTTCCAGGCATTGAAACCAGTGGAAGGGGAATTAGCATTGAAATGTTACTCTGCTGTTGGAGAAGGTAAGGATATGGAGCCACCAATAACAAGTGAACCTCCATAAGGTCTATGCTCCTATATTGCATGAACCTCCCTCCTTTTTCACTTTATTCTGTTTTGTACTATTTTGCAATTTCACAAGTAAAAAATTGTACTGTTACTGTTTCACAAGTAAAACAAAAACAAAAACAAAACACTGTAATAAATGAATTTGCTTTTGACTTAATAAAATATTTACTGTAATACGTGGCCCAGACAATCAAGCAGTACTCTCAGACACAAAAAATAGAGCAGTAAGGGTGGACACAATAAAGTCACTCATCAGCGTGACAGAAATATAGGATATATGAAGCTGGTAAAACAGTTCAAAAACAAAAACAGTATATAGTGGCTATTTAAGATTTACAGTGTTGGAGGTTATATTGAAAGTAGCATAGATTACTAAAAGAACAAACAAATCTGCATTTGAAGAAATATAGCCAGACCATTCTTTAGAAGCCAGAATGGACAGATTTTGTCTCTCATACTTCAGACATAGTATCAGGAGGGACCAGTCCCTGGAGAAGGATATCATGTTTGGTAAAGTGGAGGGGTGGAAAAAAGAGGTAGACCCCAATGAGATAGATTGGCACAGTGGCAGCAGCAATGGGGTCAAGCGTATCAGTGGTTGTGACGTTGGTGCCAGATGGGGCAGTGTTTCATTCTGCTGTGCATAGGGTCACTATGAGTCAGTACTGACTCAATGGCACCTAACAACAATGACAAAATTTAAGAAAGGCACATTGGTCTATAGCAAGGTGTACATCTTGAAGTGTATAGTTGCAGAAAAATGGGAAAGCTGAATGGAGATGACTTTAAAGGATGACTTATGTTTTAGTCCTGCTGTGGACTTGTGGGTTAAAGTGATAGACTGCAAAGTCAGTTTGAACCACAAGGTCAGCAGTTCAAGCTCACCAGGTGCTCCTTAGAAACCCTATACAGGGTTGCTATGAGTCGGAACTTAATCAACAGCACTTAGCAACAACAACATTGTTCTAGTCTGTAAGTCTGGTGTAGCACTACAGGATAAGCACTGGACGGAAAGGTCAATTTAACCACAATGTGGCAGTTCAAACCCATCAGATGCTCCTCAGAAACCTGATTGGGATCACTATGAGTAGGAACTAACTCCACGCCACTTAACCACACATTGCTATGTCAGTTCCAACCCACTGTGACCCTGTATAGGATTTCCAAGGAGCAGCTTTTAAGTTTGAACCACTATCCTTGTGATTCAAGCTGATCTCGTGATCCAGCACATCATCCTGCAGTGCCACATCAGGGCTCCTAACATTGCTTTTGTCTAATACTAGAACAAGAGAGCTGATCTCATGAAGCCTTTGTAGGGGAGTTAGAAAGTAATATGGGGAAAGGAAGGCAACCACAGAAGGAGCAGATTGCCACGGTGCTCACTCAATGCATCTAAAGTGCTTTGGGAAATGGAGAAGAAAAAGTCACAGGGTTGTCCTATGAGAAGAAGGAAATCTGGAAACTTTTTCTCCAACTCCTGTCTTCACTGGTTGAAGGCTATATCTAGGATCTCAAATTCCTAACACTTTTGGCAGGCTGTCAGTGTGCACTAACAGCACAAGTGTCCAAGGACAGACACATTATCTAAATCAACCAGGAGAAATCCATAGGATAGCGGGAACAGTGGCAAATGCCAGAGACAACACACAAAGCACTTACGTTGAAGTCTAAAAGATGTGAAAAGAAGTCTTCAAGAATCTGAAGTGAAAAAGGACAATCCAAAGGTTCAAATTAATAGGTTTAAGCATTTTACCCCCTGTAGGTAGTTAGCAACTATAAGTTGCTTTAAGCAATAAAATGATGTTTTTATATCTAATCCTCAGAAAGATCTGACTGGTGATCATGATCAGGTGAAGAATGCCACAGAAGGGAAGGGTGTTGTTTGGGAAGTCAGTTAGAAAGGATAAGGTAAACAACTTGGAGAGAAGGCTGGGGAGTCCTTGTGTGGAGCTTTTGGATAAGCACTGGACTGCTAACTGCATGGTTGGTGATTAAACCCACTACATGCTTCTCAGAAAACCATATACATGGTCTCTATGAGTCAGAACTAACTCAATAGCATTTAACAACAATAACAATGGAGAGTCTGACTGTAGAAAAACAACAACAACAACAGTAGTAGAAATAGAGTAATATAGGAAAGATATTACATAGTAGACTTTCTAAGATTTGGGTAATGTTTCATTGCAGAACATAAGGCAAAAAAAAAAAAAAAAAATTGCTGTGTGGGACTGTGACCTGACATCAAGGACTCAGTACAGTGTCCTGAGTGTGTGCATGGTGTGAGAAAGTGACAATAAAGGGCTAGTGGGTTATATTTTGGTTGTACTGTTTTGCAATTTCAGTTGGATGCTAGACAATGAACTGATGTCAATCATGTTAGATTTATTAGAGGAGGTGACCAGACTTAGCTAGAGGACTGTAATGCGTATAAGAAATGCTCCTGGTGCCCAGGAGAAACAATGAACAAGATGTATGAGAGTCTAAAATCAGAAGCACTCGGTGTGTGTAAATAGAGCATTTTGAAAGTGGCGCCTACCTCCATATTAAAGTCTTGATGTGAATCTGGCATCTGTTGAATATTAAAGTTGCCTTGTCTAACAAAAATTATTCTAACCTTAATGTTAACCTACTCATATACCCTAAAGGAGACATTCTTTTTTTCTGAGGTCTGGCATGTGAAGGATATGCTAATTTACTTCAAGAGGACATTTCTAGTAAGGTCAAACAGGTGCAAGATTGCTTATGCACAAAGGGTCTTAATGCACAGCATTCGCAGGAAATCATTACATTGAACCCCCCAAAATAGATTTGATTGAGAATGAAATTTTTATAGCAGGATACCATAAAAACCTGTCCTACTCTTGTCCTGTGACCAATCTGTAATAAATTGAAGAGCAGTATGCTTGCAATTATGTGCATTTAACCCATCATGCAATCCCACATATGTTATTTTGATCTCCCTGCTAAATTCTTGCTTTTGCATATTCCAACTTTGACTTCCCTGAATATCTCTCAGACAATTATGATTTTGTTGCTTTAGTTCCTACTTCAATTACACAAAAATGCTTGCTTATTTATTGTTCAATAGAGTTTCTATCTTCACTTTGTTAATTTGGATGTCTTCCCAGTCCGGACAACCTCTGAACTTTTAATTAATCTCTTAATTTTACAGAGTGTGTGTTTTCACTCTAGGACAATGTCTATAAGAAAAGAGAAACCAGGTCTCCCTCAAGAGGAGCAAGAGGCCATCTTAGGCAGTGCTGAGAGATAAGGAATACGAAGGCAATGCTGATAAAAGGGAATACAAGTACACTCTACCCTCCCACCAACAGATGCTGACCACATACTGACTGGAATCATTTCCATTTGCACTTCTTTTCAAAGCTGACATCACTGGGTCTCTTACAAATAGTTGTTGTTATGTGCAGTTGAGTCGGTTCTGACTCATAGCAACACTGTATAAGGTTTTCGAGAAGCGTTGATGAATTTGAACCAGAGACCTTTCAGTTCAAACCAAACTTGTGGTCTAGTGCATTATCCTGCAGTGCCACAGTTGTTGTTGTTGTTGTTATGTGCCGTCGAGTCGGTTCCGACCCATAGCGACACAGTAGATGATCAAATTATGCTGCTTGGCTGGAAAGAGGGAAAGGGACAGGAAGAAAAGGGGAAAAAACAAAACAAAACAAAAAATATTAGAGCAGAGAGGTGAAAAGAGTGGAGAAAAGACAAAGAGATAAATAGTGTCCATAGTAAATTCTTCCTTCTAGGCATGGAAAAGGAAGGGCAAAGAGTTGCTAATGCCTTTTTGGCACAAAAAGAGCAAGGCTCATTATTTCTACACTTTCTAAAGCTGTTCTCAGCTTTTAAGTGCTTCTTCTGGAGTAGCATCAGACTTGCTTAGATGGCAAACATGTCAGAGGGTTTTTAAGTCTCTTTAACAGATCGCCCCAGGGACTCCCCTGCACACAGCCTGATTAACAGTGCCCTGAATGTGCCTCCTCAGTAGGAAGGCAGCTCCAGTCCAACCTAATCTTCTCAGTATTTCAGTCCTCCTCTAACTACTTCATGTCATACCAGGGGAAAGAAATGATTAGTGGACCAAAGATTAAGTGTCTCAAGGTCAAACAGTGAGTGAGATGGTAAAGAAAAGGTTGTTCAGTGTCTTCTCCGTTTTCTGACTGAGGCATTGCTGGGGTCTCATTTCTAATTGTACTTTGTCATCATTAACTAGAAAAATGCAATTGTGGGGCCAATAATCACAAACCTCTCTGCTCAAGATAACAATAATGGCTCTGGGCTACAACTTTATATTCACAATCTCAAATGGTATTCACAAAGTTCATGTGAGAGAGATATTACTATCTTTCTTTTGCAGGCGGGGAAATTAAGGATCAGATTCTAAATACAATTGAATTACCCAAGGTCACAAGGCAAATAATAGTGTAAAGGGGTTTGAACCCATATCTGCCTGGTTTTTAACTTCATATTTTTGGTACAAATAACTGCTTCTTCAGCTTGGAGCTCCTCTTTCACCAGTTGCTAAGATAAGGGAACCAAACTTGGTGAATCCTTTCTATGAGCACATGATTCCCTTAAATAGTCTAAAAGATCTTATTCCTATGGTCTTGGAAGCATTCTCATTCATTCATTTACAAAGAGGTTTTAAAACATTTGCATTTTTACTCTTTTATGGCCCTGTTTGCTTCTATTTATGCCCTAACTTTCACTATTTGCAGTGGGCTAACCTAACAAGTGGGTAAAGGTTCTACTTTCTTCTCCACTGGAGAAGAATGAGGCCTCAGAAAACTGGTGGAACAGCCCTACTTTGTCTGACAGGCTCACTATTGGGTTGTTAAATGTCACAATTAACACCATGAAAGTGAGACTGGTTTTTAGCTGTTCTATTACTATCCTGGTGTGGCATCATGGGCTAATGTGTCAGACTGCAAAGTCGTTTGAACTACAATTTCAGTGGTTCAAGCTCACCACATGATCCTTGGAAACCCTATACAGGGTCGCTATGGGTTGGAATCGAGTCGACGGCACTAAACAACAACAACATTACTATCCCATGCATAGGCGATGGTTGTTGTTGGGTGTCATCAGGTCAGTTTCAATTCATAACGACCTTATGACCAACAGAATAAAATACTGCTCAGTCCTGTACCATACTTACAACTGTTATGATTGAACCCTTTGTTGTTATCAATGTGTCGATACATCTTATTTGGGGAGGTTTCCCTTTTTTCATTGACCCTCTACTTTACCTGGCATGATATCTTACTCTAGGTACTAATCCCTCCTGAAAACATGTCCACGTTACAGGAGACAAAGTCTTCCTATCCTTAATTCCAAAGAATATTCTGGCTGTACTTCTTACTGTTGTTGTTGTTGTTGTTATGTGCCGTGGAGTCAGTTCTGACTCATAGTGAGCCTGTACAGGGTATCTGAGGCTGTAAATCTTTACGGGAACAGAAAGTCTCATCTTTCTCCTGCAGAACAGCTGGTAGTTTCGAACTGCTGACCTTGCGGTTCGCAGCCCGATTTGTAATCACTACATTACCAGAGTTCCTTAGTAGAAAGATTTTTATGTTCTCCTGTCAATCCATGTTATGCCAACACCATGATTCTATTGCATTCATTCTTCTAAGGTCTTTCTCTTATTCATTGTCCTACTTTCATATGAATATGTTGCTGTTGTCAAGTGCCTTTAGTCAGTTCCCACTCATAGCGACCCTGTATATGGTTTCCAACGAGCTTCTGGTGGGTTAGAACCACCAACCTTGAGGTTCAAATTGACCTTGTGGTTCAATGCATTATCCTGCAGTACCACAACAAGACACCAATGTATAAGGAGACTTAGGCCCCAAACTGACATCTTTGTTCTTTAACATTTTAAAGAGGTATTATGCAGCAGAATTTCCTAATGCACTGTCATTCGATTTTTTGACTGCTACTTCCATGAGTGTTTGCAGATCCAAGCAAAGTGAAAAAAATGACATTGTCCATTGTTTTCTCCATTATCATGTTATTTATTGGTCCATTTATGAGGATTTTTGTTTTCTTTTTATTGAGATGCAATCCATACTGCAGGTTCTAGTCTTTGACTCTTATCAGTAAGTATTTCAAGTCCTATTCACTTACAGCAAGCAAGATTCTGATATCTGCATATTGCAGATTAATGAATCTTTCTCCAATTTTGATGCCATGTTCTACTTCATATAACCCAGCTTCTTAAGTTAATTACCCAGCTTACATATTGAATAAGTATGGTAAAGGATACAACCCTGGCACATAACTTACCTAATTTTAAATCATTCAGTATTCCTTGAATGAAATATCCATAAAACAATATTTGAGTTATGGTGTTGGAGGAGAAAATTGAAAGTACCATGGACTGCCAAAAGAACAAACAGATCTGTGTTGGAAAAAGTACAGCCGGAGTGCTCCTTGGAAACCAGGATGGCCAGACTTCATCTCTCATACTTCAGACATATGTCAGGAGAGACCAGTCACTAGAAAGGGATATCATGTTTGGTAAGATGGAAGTCTCAGAGAAAAAAGAGGAAGACCCACAAAGAAATGGATTGGTAAAGTGGCAGCATCAACAATTTTGAGGTTGACCCAGAACCAGGCAGTGTTTTATCCTGTTGTGCATAGTGTCCCTATGATTCGGTACCGACTCAATGGCACCTAACACAAAAATAAGTATCCTTCTGTTTGGGTAACTGCCTTTTGGTCTCTGTACAGGTCTCTTACAAGAGCAACTAAGTGTTTGGAAGACTCATTCTTTATAATATTATCTATAGATGTAATGATCCACACAGTTGAACGTCTTTGCATAGTCAATAAAGCACATGTGAATATCTTCTTTGTATTCTCTGTTTTCATCCAAGAGCCGTCTGACATCAGCAATGATACCCTACATACTCTTCTGAATCTGGCTTGAATTTCTGTCTGCTCCCTGTCAATATATGACAACATCCATTTTAAAATTATCTTCAGAAAACTTTTACTTGCATGTGATATTAATGATTTTGTTAAATGATTTTCACATTTTGTTGGTTCACCTTTCTTTGAAAAAGACACAAATATTTATCTTCTAATCAGTTTGCCAGGTAACTGTCATCCAAATTTCTTAGCATAGAAGATTGAGCACCTCCAGCACTGCATCAGTTTTAAGAAAGATTTCAATTTCAATTTGTATTCCATCAAATCTTAGAGCCTTGTTTTTTCACAATGTCTTCAGTGCAGCTTGACCTTCTTCCTTTAATATCATCGGGTTGTTTTTTTTTTTTAATCATATTCTAACCTTTTGAAACGGTTGGATATCAACCAATTCTTTTTGGTACAATAACTCCACATTTTCCTTCCATCTTCTTTTTTTTTTTTTTAATGTTTTTTAGTCTGGCTATAAGTTGATTCAACACAAAACAATTCCCTCGAACTTTACTGAGGTGCCTGACCATGTCCATGACCAAATCTGCTTCTAAACTGAAATTCAGATGCTGACCCAGCCCCAGCTTCAGCTTTGTTGTCAGCACCAGCAGGCCCAGTGCTCCGTCTGTATGACAGGCTCCCCTCGAGTCAGTCTTGCAGGTCCTTCACCCCCCAGACCTTTAGGTTGTGGTCTGCCAGTCTCAGGACAGCTGTGGCGCAAAGTGGCAGGCACAATCTCAGGGGGCAGGTGGAGGTAATCATGGAGGTACTGGATACCCTCATTGGTAAGGTGCCATTAAAATGCCTCCAGGCAAGCTGTTCCTTGACATAGCCTCATGATTTAAGAGATTGCATGGCCTTCAAGATGTGCAGGTTGGGCACATTCTTGTTTGGCAGTTCGGGATGTTTTGGCATGTAGACATCCTTCTTCGCCACCATCACCTCCCCCTTAAAAACGAGTTAATAAATGGCAATCCGATTCTTCTTGGGCATCAACATTGTGGCAACTGCTACAACCGAGTCCTGATGTATCTAATCTTTATTATTTCTTTTCTTTTGGTGACTGTAGGTTCCCTCTGTTGGTCAGTTTCTAATTGTTGTAGGTGCTATGTTAATGTATTAATCTGTGTTCTTTCCTCTTTTTGGATGTGCACATTTATCACAATAAATTATCTTCTCAGCACTGCTTTTGCCATGTCCCTAATATTTTGGTATGTAGTATTTTCATTCTTGTTTATGTCCAAGAACTTTGTGAATTCACATTTGATTTCTTCTATTATCCAGTATTTCCATACAAGATGGTGGACCGGGTAGACATGCAGAGAGGAGCTCCATCACCAACAACACAGAATACTGGACCAAGCAGGTTCAGGGGATGGTGCTAGAACTCTGAATCACATATAAAGGAATATGTAGAAAATTGGAAGGCTTACAGCTAGGGGAATTTGTAGCAGAATCAAGAAATCCATTGCTTTCTAACTCAAGATGCTAAGCTACTCCCAGAGCCATTATCTTGGGAGAGACCAAGTGTGGGAAGGATCAAAACAGCCATGAATGCCTGACAGAACCATAGAGATACAGTTGTGCACATTCTTTTTTTGGTATCTGTTCATTGTTCTCTTTGCTGTCTGTGCACCTCCATTCTGGTGACTAGAGGGACTGTCTGAATGAATGGACAACCCACCCCCACATGGGAGGGTTCTACTATGCATGCAAACAGATCTCCTTGAAATTTAAAGTGACAGTTTCCACATAAAACCAAAAGGCCACCACTCATCTGTCAGTTTGTTT
>NW_006408714.1:2881538-2886292 GCF_000296735.1 Chrysochloris asiatica
TTTCAAGAGGTAGCATATGATCAAGGGCCAATGATACTGAAGGAGGAAGTTTAAGGTGCATTGAAGGAATTGGCAAGGAACAAGGCATCAGGAATTGATGAAATAAAAATTGATATTTTTTAAGAAAGTGATGCAGCACAGGACGCACTCAAGACTAGCTAAGGAGCTTCTGTTCTAGCTGGTGAGACAATGCAACCAATAATTTAATCTGAGTAGATAAGAGTTAAAGATACCATATGGACACACTGGTGAGACACTTATCAGTTATCTCCATAACCCATAATCTTCCTAAATGAAGAGGGTGTATTCCAATAGCAATGTCATGTTACAAAGAATGAAAATGATAAAATTTGGAAAGTGCAACATCTATACTAACAAATATATCAAAAACAAATCATATTATTTACACTATATCATTTTTTAAAGACTATAAATTCATGAGGAAGACAAGGCTGTAGTTTTATTAAACAATTCAAATCAATCCCATTGCTTGTGATATAGTTGTTAAGTGCCATCAAGTTAGTTCCGATGCATAGCAACCCTGTGTAGGGTTTCCAAAGAGCAGCTGGTGGGTTTGAACTGCCAACCTTGTGGTTTGCAGTCCAGTGCTGATCCAACAGCACCATACCTGGAAGGTTAGTAACACATTTTTGAAAGAACACCAATCCATGAATAGAATAATTCATGAAACATGCTGAAATTTCTATATGTCCATGTCTAAGTGGTTATGAATTGGGCTACGAACGTCAAGGTAAGCAGTTCGAAACTACCAACTGTTCTGTGGGAGAAAGATGAGGCTTTCTGCTCCTGTAAAAATTTACAGCCACAAAAAACCTGTACAGAGTCACTATGAGTTGGAACCAACTCCATAGGACATAACCACCACCACCATATCTAAACTCTATGGTGCTTTATAAAATGTAACTTGCCTATATTGCTACTCTTAATGCTGATACTAAAAGTTCTTCTTTAAATGGTGTGGTGCTGATGGATAATGCACTGGACCACACAGTCAGTTTGAACCACATGGTTGGCAGTTCAAATTCAACAACTACTCCTTGGAAACCCTATACAGGGTTGCTATGTGTCAGAACCAACTTGATGACACTTATCAAACAACAACACTGAACCACAAGGTCAGTGGTTCAAACCCACCATCACTCCTCAGATGGCACTTCACAAAAACAACAGTAAGCCATTAAGGAGCCCTGATAGCACAGTGGATTATAAGCTGGACCACTAACTACAGCTGCTCCATGGAAGAAAGATGAGACTTTCTGCTCCCATAATGATTTACAGCTTCAGAAACTCTCTATGGGCTCACCGTGAATGCAACGGACTCAAGGGCATACCACCACCACCAATATGCCATTATACATCTTACCAGCCTTATGAAGAAGGTAAACAAAATAAATGAGCAAATAAAGCTGATTAAGTCAAGCAATGTGCCACAGGTCATACATACATACAGCAAAACATGGAACAGATAAATGAACTCTCATATGTCTGACTCTTTTGAAACTCACAATCTTCCCATTTACAGAAAATTGTTGCAGTTAAAATAATAACTGAGTTATTCCTATCCATATTTTATTTTATGACCAGTGAAAGTAAACCTGCTTAGGAGTTACTGTTTTATAAGCTTACTTAGAATGATACTAAGATGAGAATTTATTAATGAAAAGAGGTCCTCACAACTCATTTCTTAGTTAGAGGACATAACACTTAGTCTAAATGCCAATGATGGCTCTCTTTCAGAACATGTTGGATGTCTGGATGCAACATATATCTTACTTTGCAGAAAATAACCTTTCAAGAAAGAATAAGTGCTTCTCAATGATGATATGAACTCTTACAAATAAATTCACCCCCCATTTGTCAAGCCTAAGTGCTTTGTTTTCCAAAGACACTGAGAGCCCTGCCTTTGAATCAACCTTGTTCTCTTCTGATACATTTCCAAGTTAATGAGTATATTAAAAATAGGAGTCTACCTAAGGATCTACTTTATGCTAAATCTTTGAAAGGTCTTCCTAAAAGGAAATAATGGCTAAGATTTGAAGCTTATTACTGTAGCTTAGATGTAGTTGAAAACATAAAACATAAGAAGCAGTCAGAGTGTTTAACACTATATTTTAGTACTCTTACAACAAGCACAGCAGAAATAGAGTAAAAAGATGAAACTAGCTTCAACTGGAACAATCAAGTAAGATTGTACAGAAAAGCTGGGATTTCATTCTTGCACAATAAAAAGAGCTCTGTGCTGAAACTTGACTAAACATGGTTCAGAACCAACTAGTTATGTTAACTTTCATTGATTTATCTACTACGATTAAAAATGTACTGAATAGTTGCAACGTACCATGTGTTGTTCTCGACACTATATTTTAATGGCTAACATATTTATGGTTCTTGCACTGTAAAGTTGTTGTTGTTGTTGTTAAGTGTCATTGAGTCAGTTTTGACTCACAGCAACCCTGTAAAGGATTTCTGAGGAGCAACTGGTGAGTTTGAACTGCAGACTTTGAGGTTAGCAACAGTCAAATAAATAAACCAAAATAACAATGATGATCCAAATAAATAGATTGCTCTCTTTCTGTGTGTGTGTGTGTGTGTGTGTACACCAGTATTCAGTGCTTACAATTACATAATATTTGCTGTTGAGAGGAATAGAGGTACCTTCAGGAAAAATAAACATGTAGTGAATACTGCAGAAATTCACACCCTAGTGAATAAAGTCAAATGAGACCTGGGTCTAATTCACAGATAGGTGCACATAAACCAACTGTATTCCATACACAAGTACATCATTAAGAACCAATAGGAGCGCTGCCTAGGCCAGCCCATTGGCAGATGTGGCATAAAAATTCATCATTCATAAATATGAATACAAATATATGCATGTTATATATAAGGCAGCTTCAAAAAGTTTGTGGAAAATTCCATTAACTTTCTTTATTGCCTTTTCAAAGGAATAACATTTTAATGGAACCCAATAAAATGATTTAAGTACAATGTTATAAGCATGATTAAGAATTTAAGTACAACAAAAGACAAGAAAGTGACATACATATAACAAAGTACTGTAATTAAACAAAAACATGTTATCTGACTAAAAAGAAATACAATGTAGTAATATGTAGGAGCACTAATTGATATGCAATGTTGTTTAGACTGGCTTTCAGAATTTTTCACAGAAAAATAACTTTGGCAAGCATGCCATATTAATATGCAATACACAGGTGCAAATACAACTGGTTATTTCTGCTTAAAAATAACTAGTTAAGTCATTCTGAAAGCAGTGGTTGTTTATGTTAGTAAAAGAAAAAAAAAAAGTTTTGCCATCAGGCCATAATGCAATGCTACTATGAATACAAATGTTTGTCTACACAGAGGACCCAAGGCATGAGCTAAAAATCATACAGCAACCCTAGTTTCAATAGCTGAGAGCTACTATACAAGATAGCCAAAAGATATCAATTGGTCAACACTTCAGCACTGCTAAACATTTTTAAGGAGCTCTGGTAGCGTAGTGGTTACGAATCGGGCTGCAAACCTTAAGGTCAGAGGTTCGAAACTACCAGCCACTCCGCGGGAGAAAGATGAGGCTTTCTACTCCTGTAAAGATTTACACCCTCGGAAACCCTGTACAGGGTCGCTATGGGTCAGACCCGACTCGATGGCACTTAACAACAACACAACAACAAACATTTTAAAAAATGTTTTGTTGTGAATTATGTGATAGTTTACATGGGAGAACATTATTTTTATATTAATCCTACCATATATCGTTTCATTGCCATGGTTACAATCCCCCTCCATGCATCATCAGCCAAACAAAGGGTATACCCTGCAAGCCTTCTCCCTGGTCATCAGCACACAGCCCCTCTCCCTCTCTGGGTCTAAAACTGCTAAACTTTTATAGGTAGTTCAGGTCACTGATTTCTGCATTGGATAAATATAAACCTACTAGTAAGTTTACTGAAGGGTAACAGAACAACAGAATTTCTATACTTCACCACCTCCTTCCTCCTTCTCCCAGTCTCAATAATGAAAAAAACTGTGTGTGCTTTGAAAGTAGTGGGATAAACAAATAAATCTCAAAAAACAAATAAACAAAAACCAGAAACCTAAATATATTGTCAAACTAAGAACCATATTCTCAGTTACAGCATCTAAATAAAATGTGACTACCAGTATTTAACAACACACCATTTACAACAAATCTCAGAATGTAAGTTGAAGGGACAAAGTTGGTATGTGGGATAGAACGTTGACAAAGAATTGATTAGGCTTTTTGAGAAGTTTAAAGACATGTGTGAAAAAATGAAAACACAGTGGTAACAGCTCACAGTTTTCTTCCTTGCCTTGCACTTTAAAGTGTTTTTGTCTTTCTTCTGGTACCATACACACACAAGTAACTTATAAAGTGAATTTTGTCGAGAGAAACCATGTAGAATTGAGTTGGTGAACATAAAGGCGAAAGCAACTGTTTGATTTTGCCTGGTTTTAGTAGTATGAAAAAACATGGACAAAATATCGATACTATAGAAAAGATCCATCAGGTATTTCTTGATGGCATCTTTCAAATACTGATTTTTTTTTCCTTTTTGTTGCAATTGTTTGCTGAAGCTCTCTCAGGCAGCTAGTTCACAATGAACATTGTTGCTGTTGTTGTTAAGTGCCGTCGAGTCGGTTCCGACCCATAGCGACCCTGTACAGGGTTTCCGAGGGTGTAAATCCTTACAGGAGTAGAA
>NW_006408714.1:2886622-2889163 GCF_000296735.1 Chrysochloris asiatica
ACTAAATGAAATAGAGGAAAGAAAAAGTCCATTAACTTTCCATCCCATTTCCCACATACTTTTTGAAGATCCCTCATATGTATTTGTATTTATATACATATGCATTTAACATGGTGGGGTAAAGATGTGGCAGTCTGCTTCTGTAAGTAAGTATTAATGGAAGCTTATAGGGCAGTTCATCTTATCCTATAGGGTCACTAGGAGTCAGAATCAACTCGTTGACAGTGAGCTTTGATATATAACATGGACATGTCTATATTTATGTCTTTAATTATGAGAAATAACTGAAGTATATAGCAAAAAAATAATGTGGGAAAAAAAAACCCTACTTGTATAAAATGATCATGATATAGATTAGTGAAAAGTAACATTAAAGATTCTTGAAGAATGTGAGAATGCCCAGTTTATAAAGAGCAAAAGCTTTGTAATTCCACATCGAGGGATTGGCATGCATGACTGCTCTGAGGTCTGAGCACCATTGATATGTTTAAGAATTTAAGATGTTTGTGTGATGGAAAAAGGGACAGGGTAGCATACATTGAATTGGAGTCTTAGGTGAGGACAGAATAACGTAGGATTTCATAAGCCCTGTAAAAGTACTGGTGCATGATTGGAATAAAAAGAAATTTTAAGAAGCATTTTATGACTTCATAGTGGAGAATGGAGTCCTGGTGTGGCACTGTGGGTTAATGCCCCAGACTGCAAAGCCGTTTGAACCGCAAGGTTGGCAGTTCAAGCTCACCAGCTCCTCCTCAGAAACCCTAAACAGGGTCACTATGGGTTGTAATCGACTCGATGGCACTTAACAACAACAACATAGTGGAGAATAGATTGGAGGGAGTTTAAAGAGGAAGCTGTAGGGAGAATCTCACAGTAGCTCCAAGAAACTGGGGAGGGATTTTTAATTAACGTGGTGACAATGGAAATAGGTTTAAATGAATCAATTTGATACAGGCAGCTCTTTATTTGAGTCCTGGTGTAGCACTGTAGGATATGCATTGGACTGTTAACAACGAGATTGGTGGTTCAAACCCATCAGCTGCTCCTTGGAAACCTTACACAGGATCTATGAGTCAGAACTGACTCAGCAACACTTAATAATGACAGTCCTTGATTTATGACATATTTTATTTAGGAAAAACCGCATTTAGGACTGTCTGGGTTTTTGTTTTTGTACATTTTATCTTTTGCAATATGTATCATGCTGCAGCAAATAATTTTCTGATATTATTCTCAGAAAGAAACTCAGATGTTCAATGTTATAATTTACTTTTCAAATATAATAATCATGAAAACTTAAAAAAAAAGGAGGAATTCAATTTACATCAGAACCTAGTTATGATGGAGGTGTCAAAACAGAGCCCCGTGGCTCTGTGGGCTAACGTGTCAGACTGCAGAGTCATTTGCACTGCAAGGTCGGTGGTTCAAGCTTACCAGCTGCTCCTTTGAAACCTTATACAGGGTCGCTATGGGTTGGAATCGACTCCGCAGCACTTAACAACAGCATATATAATTTGGAGGTAGAAAAGCTAAAGACAATTGATTGATCTCTTGCTTGTATTCTTGATGAAAATGTCCCATTTCTAATACATAATTTTGTTTTAGGTTACAAATTTTGTAAAATGTTTATAAGGATTACTAGAACATCAGGTACCACTAAGTAAGGTTCATCTCTATTTCTGTATCCAGTAAAAATATTCAATTATGGGTGTGTGAGCTAATTTTATTCATTTTCCTTACCTGTTAATTAGTGTTAATAAGCATCCTTTTGAATTTGTTATGTTCCAACCTCTGAATTGCTACATCATAATAAGAGTGTAAACAAGCTTGATTGAAGGCATTTGATTTATATTCTAATGAATGCTTTGGAATTTGAAGAAACTATATTTTTTGGGAAAAAAAACAATGAAGGAAGACATCTTCATCAGACTATACATAAATTATTTATGAATTTTTATGGAGTCATTTGAGCTTCATGGGGAAAAATTAGCCTTCACCAAAAGCTCTTTCATGATACAATATTATTTCATTGGTGTCTATTCTTCACTTTCAATTCTATCCTCTGAGATAAGATAGAATAAACTTTTTTAAATTTGTATTTTATTGATTTTGCCTAGTTTTAGTAGTATGAAAAAGCATGGACAGAATATCAATAATATAAAAAAAAGATCCATCAGGTATTTCTTGATGTTGTTGTTGTTGTCAGGTGCCATCAAGTCAGAACCGACTCATAGCGACCCCATGCACAACAGAATGAAACACTGTCTGATCCTGGGCCAACCTCATCACCGCTGCCACAGTTGAGTCCATCAATGATGCCACCTGGCTGATCCATCTCGTTAGGGGTCTTCCTCTTTTTCTCTGACCCTCCACCTTGATGGCATCTTTCAAATAGGAGCATTCTAGTTATATTTGTTTTAAGACTGATTTGTTCTTTTATATGCCATTCCATGGTATATTCAATCTTCTTTGCCAACATGCTAACTCAAAGGTACAATTCTTCTTCAATCATCCTTATTCATTGTCCAGCTTTTCTATACA
>NW_006408714.1:2889658-2898889 GCF_000296735.1 Chrysochloris asiatica
AACATTAAGTGTTTTAGGCTACCCATTCTTCACAATGTTATCTATTATTTGTTATGATCCCTGCCTTTAAATGTTTTGCATTATAGTTAAGAAAATACAAGTAAATAACTTTCATGTATTTTCTGCTTTCAGCCCAAATCAGTCTGACATCAGCAATGATATTCTTAGTGTCAAATACTTTTCTGAATCTGGCTTGAAAGTCTTACAGTTCTTTGTCCATTTTGTTGCCATTTACAGTGTCCAAATATATATGTATATATTTATTTAAGTCAATTCACCAAATCTTATTCAAATATAGAACCTAAGTGGTAAGGGTATAATAAGTACATTCTTAACCATGATGGCTCCGTTTCAATTGTACTCTGTGGTGAGCTCACTTGCTATTTTATAATTGTGCATTGAAACCATATTGCAGTAATGTGGAAATCCTATAACAAATAAGGTAAAATTTGAACTTATGATACTTGCTTTATAGTTTATAATTACTTGAAATCAACTACTAGCACTAAAATTATCTTACAATGTCTTAGGAAAATTTAGATATTTTCTATCTCATAAACAGCAAACTGAATTTGAAATGCTTACTATCAAAAGTTCTTAAATAACAAACATATTTTATTTTGTATGCCTGTTAAAAAATGGTATCTATTTGTGACTTAGACATTTGATAAAATTACTGCTCAGATAGTCCAATGCCACTTTAAATGGTGCATTGATTTATCTTATTGCTGAACAATAGAATGATTTTGTTAATATGTTACAAGACAGAAAACAATGATCAATCTCATATCTATTGTGATGATGAGAATGAATAGCAGTTCCTAACTTCAAGGAGGCTAGCTTCAAAATCAACTTAACAGGCTTGCTAACTTTAAGGCTTTTTTTTGTTGTTGTTGTTAGATGCCATCGAGTCGGTACCGACTCATAGAGACCTTATGCACAGCAGAACGAAACACCGCCCAATCCTGGGCCAACCTCACTACTGTTGCCATACTTGAGTCCATCGATGCTGCCATGTGGCCAATCTATCTTGTTGGGGTCTTCCTCTTTTTCTCTGATCCTCCACCTTACCAAACACGATATCCTTCTCCAGTGACTGGTCCCTCCTGACAAAGTGTCCTAAGTATGAGAGACGAAGCCATTTTGGCCTTCAAGGAGCACTCTGGCTGCACATCTTCCAAGATGGATCTGTTGGTTCTTTTGGCAGCCCATGGCACCAGCCTAAAAAGTTCACAATATACCTGACACATAAACTGTCAGTCTATGTAAAAGCTGAGATTTAAAAAAAACTTTTGTTTTTAAGAATTTTTAGTTACAATGGCAAAATTATATTTTTCTTGCTGTATGACAAAGGAGGAAAGACTGTGTTACTCTGCCACATTTCTGTTTGTGTGTTATCACTTTTGTTACTGTTTTTCCTAATGATGCCCAGTGAAACTAACATAAAGGAAAAAGCTAGACACCTGCATTGAGAAGCAAACATGAGATAAGTATGTTTCATACTTCAACCAGAGTCCAGGAAGAGAAGTAAGTAATGGACGAAGGTCATGTTTGTGATTAGAACAAGAAGGCTGCAATAGATTTCTCATGGTCAGGTGGCAAAATAAGATAATAAAAGGAGAACCAGAGAGTATGAAGCCCAACTTGATCGTCACTCTGAAACTTAAAATACACCTAGGATGACTCATGTGACACGCACATAACACACATTCATGAACAATACATTTTTTGTTTTCATTCATTAACTTGATCATTTTGAAATAATGGCTACCTATAAAGTCATTTTTTAAATAGGATGGTCAGCAGTGCCAAATATTACAGAATTCAAAATTAAACGTATATATCCTAAGGTTTAGGAGATGGCAATTTATTACCAATAGTAATGAGTATGTTCAGTACTATCTATGTTAGTACCATCCCCCACATCACCAAAACAAACAAACAAAACAAAGTTACCCAAATGCATTGCCTTGGAATCTCTTCTGACTCATAGCCGCCCTAGAGAACAGAGTACAACTGCCCTACAGGGCTATCAAAGCTGTACATTATTACAGAAGCAGATTGCCACATCTTTTTTTTTATGAAGCAGATGGAGGGATAGAACCACCAACTTTTAAGTTACTTAACCATTATGTTGGACTCCTGGTACATTAGCATTGTAAGCATTGTTAGCATTATAAACTCTGTAAGCTTAGCATTGGACTTCAAAAGCCACAAGGTTATCAGTTTAAACCCACCAGCAGCTCCTTGGAAACCCTATACAGGGTCGCTATGAGTAGGAACAGATTTGACAGCACTTAACAACAACAGTCATTATGTTGTTGTTGTTGTTGTTGTTGTGAAGTACTGTTTAGTTGTTCCAACTCATAGCAACCCTATATAGGGCTTGTGAGAAGTAGGTGGTAGGTTCGAACCACAGAACTTCCAGTTAGTAATCCAGTGTTTATCCTTTATCACCACACCAGGACCATATACACTATGTGTTGTTATGTGCCATAGAGTTGGTTCTGACCCCTAGAGACCCTGTGTAGAGTTTCTGAGAGAGGCTGATGAGATTGAACTGCCCACCTTGAAATTACCTGTACAGTGTTTATCCTACAGTATCACACCAGGACTCAACCACTATGTTGTTGTTGTTAAGTACTGTCAAGTTGGTTCCAACTCATAATGACCCTGTATAGTGTTTCCAACAGAGCTCTGGTAGCATAGTGGTTACAAGTTGGCTGCTAACCTCAAGGTCAGCAATTCAAAACCACCAGCTGTTCTGAGAAAGAGATGAGGCTTTCTGTAACTTACAGCATTATGCAAATCTTCCTCACAAGACCTCTTTAAATATTTAAGAGCAAAGATATCAGTTTGATAACTAAGGTGAATCTCACCAAAGCCATGGAATTTTCAGTTGCCTCATCTGCATGAAAAAGTTAAATAAATAAGTAAGACCATAGAAGAATTGATGTATTTTTGTTATGTGGTAGAGGAAGAATATCGAAACTATCATGAACTGCCAGAAGAACAAAAAATTCTGTGTTGAAAGAAGTACAGCCAGAATGTTCCTTAGAAGTCAGGATAAGACCGCATCTCCCATACTTTGGACATGTTATCAGGGGAACTAGTCCCTAGAGAAGGACATCATGAGTGGTTAAGTGGAGGGTCAGTAAAGAAAGATGAAACTCCCAATGTGAAGAGTCGGGATAGTGAAAACTGCAACTGGCTCAAGACTAATCGTGAGGATGGCACAGGACTGGGCACTGTTTCATTCTGTGGTGTAATGAGTTGGAACTGACTCAACGACACCTAACACCGCTGGGATTTTAATAAGATTATAGCAACCTTTTAGATGGAAGAAATACAGAGTCATGTGGGCTTCAAACACAGTTCAGAAAGTTAATAAAATAAAATATATTTAAAATATTTTATCCTTGAAATCAATTGTTTATATTGTTTGTGAAATCTATAACGTGGGCCTTTGATGTACTATTCTGTAAGCCTTTCTTCCATTTTGTGTATTTGTATACTGAGTGACAACAAATGAGGTGGTAAATTAAAATTCTGAAGTGAGAAGCCTGAGATTTAATCAGAGCACTATTAATTACTAGGTAAGTAATCTTAGACAATTCAATCTAAGGAGGCCTCATTGATTAAATGGAGCTAAAAGTACTTGTAAGAATCTGCACTTTCGTAAATTAAATAAAATAGCAGGTACTTATACACAGTAATTCTATAATAAATACTAAATCTCTTCTCATAAGATAGAAATTAATGAATCCATTGTAGCACTCCAAAATAATAATAAATTAGACTAATACAAGCTATAGTGTTAGCTGTATATTCCTATTGAGTATTTTATTATACTTTGACTAATTCACCACACTGATAAATTTTCAACAGCTTCCAAAAGGACCAAAGTCTTCAGCAGAAGATTTGCCTCAGTAAGCAAAAAAGTGTTTCATACGCTGTGCAACTCAGAATGCTTAATAATGAAATTCTTTTCCAGGACTCTTGTGAGTTCAGTACTTATTCAGTACTTATTTCAGAACTAAATTTCACAACAGTTAATAAATCATACATTATGTGAGACGTCTCTCAATTACAAATGCAACTGTTCTAAAATGTATTTTGCTGAAGAGTCCATTTCCTTACAATATTCGATGTCAGTCGTCAGTCTGTTAATAAGCTCTATGTACTCCAAGTCAAAAGCGCTTTCCACCCCCTTGCTGAGAGCAAATTAAAAAGAAAAGGAACAATAATAAATAAAAATCTACTCTTTATCAAAAAGGAGCTCTGGTAGTATAGTGGTTACGAATTGGGCTGCGAACCTCAAGGTCAGCAGTTAGAAACTAACAGGTGCTCCGCTCCAGTAAAGATTTACATCCTCGGAAACCCTGTTTAGGGTCGCTATGGATCGGAACGGACTCGACGGCACTTAACAACACTAATAAGAAACTAAGGTCTCCTCTCTTTTCTGGGGGACAAGATTTTTCAAGCTTCAGTACCTAAACCAAGTCTCCTTCCTTTTTAAAGTCTTGGAGCATGCAAGCTGCCCTTTTTGCATAACACTAGCAAAACACAATTGCTCACACACAGAACATGAACATCATATCAATAAAACCACTGAGGTGTAGTTATTGGCAGTTTCTACAAAATGTGCTTGCTTAAAATAACCAAAGCATCCTATCCTCCCACCTACAAACCTAAATACATTTGCATATCAAAGGGTGTCCATTTTCTCATCAGAGACATTGGGACTGAAAAAAATTAGAATAGATTCACTGGTGGTTTTCTCTAATGGCTTAAAACAATTGCAGCATTAATTGCAATCTCCAAAGGTTAGTTCTTTGAAAATGCAGAGATCACTTAAAAGCAAACCATTAATACCAATCAGGAAAGCAGTTAGAAGGTGCAGGCAGAATTTATTTTTATTCCAAGAATAGAACTGAAAAGTACAGGGTAACAAAGCATGCTCAAATACAACTGAAGCAACAACAACAAAAATACGATGAACAGAAATAATCACTAATTTAAAAGAAGGGAGATATTCAGGGGGAGTAGGAGTCCTGGTGTGGCAATATCGGTTAATGTGCTGGACTGAAAAGTCGGTTTGAACCGGAATGTTATTTCTTTCCTTCTTTTACATAATTGAAGCAGTTTCTTTACAGAAGTTCATCCCCTTCTTATAAAGGCTTTCCTACAATTTCCTCTGCTACTTGTGCCTATGGTTCCATAGTTTTAAAGAAATTCTTCCTTATAAAATGATTCATAGTTAATAAAGATAATTTTATAGATCCAAATATATTGCCATTGATTTGAATTTGACTCAACACGACTTTATAAAACAGAGTAGGACTTCCCCTCAGAGGTTTCCCAAGGCTGCAAACTTTTGCAGAAGCAGACTGTCACATCTGTTTTGTGTGAGTTCAAACCATTGACTTCTTGGTAGTCTGCCAAGAGCTTAACCACTGTGGCACTAGGTCTCCTGGTGTTATAGATAAACCACAAACCCAAACCTAACCTCATCTAGTTAATTCACTCACAGCAACACTACAGGGTCTACAAGAGAATTCTCATCTCTCTCATGTAGAATGGCTGGTGGATTTGAATCCCTAGAACACACTTAGCATTTCTCAAGCTGGGGAAACTGAAGAAAAACTCAAGCCTCTACTTTTGTTATTGAAAAATTCTCTGGGCAAATTATTGAATGATGCAGAAACATCAAGAGAAGATGGAAGGAATACAGAGTCTCTGTACCCAAAGGAAATGGTTAATGTTCAACCATTTCAAGAGGTAGCATATGATCAAGAGCCAATGATACTTAAAGAGGAAGTCCAAGGTGCATTGAAGGAATTGGCAAAGAACAAGGCACCAAGAATTGATCTGCCTCTTGGGGCTGTCGGGGACACCACCTCCTGCTGCTGGGGTCCTTTTTTATTTTCTGAAAATCACGCTTGAGACAGCCATCCTCGCTGCTGGGGGCATATGTCCCAGTCTCTGCACCACCCCTGCTGCTGTTTGGGCTGGCGAAGGAGGGGCATAATACCTGTAATTATCAAACATGAATTCAATTAAAAAAAAAAGAAATCAAACAATATAATTGCATTGGGCAAAACCAAAAATGTCATATTGGGAACTAAGGCATAGTTGAGCAAAGCCATGGTGTTTCAAATCACTTCCTATGCCTGCTAAAGCTTGACAATAAATAAGGAAGACCAAAGAAGAATTCATGTCTTTATTGTGTTGGTGAAGAATACTGAGTATACTACAATCTATTAGAAGAACAAACAAATCTGTCTTGGAAGAGGAACAGCAAGAATGCTCCTTCAAGTCAAGATGGCAAGATTTCATCTCACGTATTTTGGGTTTGTTAACAGGAGTTACCAGTCCTTGGAGAAGAAAATTACTTTTGGTAAAGTAGAGAGTCAGGAAAAGAGGAACGCCCTTAACAAAATGGAATGACAGAGTGGTTGAAACAATGAACTCGAATAAAGAAACACTATGAGAATGAAGCAGGACACTGCAGTGTTTCATTCTGTTTTCCCCAAGGTCATCATGAATATGAACTGACTAGATGACACGTGACAATAACAAATTACATTGTTTAATACAGACTCTTCAGAGAATATGAGACAACATCTCATCAGCCAAAGAGATAGAGAAGTAAGGATATCAGAATAAGATTGACTTTCAACAAAAAAGAAAATTGAGCTCAGTCATGCTATGGATACTCAAATACAGTGTACCGAACAGTACAGTTGTGCTGATACTGAGACAAGAATCAAGCAGAAAAGTACATGCTGGTTCTGCAGTACCAGCTGTGAAACAGGGACATCTCAGCCAAGCATCTGTCTACAGCCCATCGAGTCGACCCCATACAATCTAACAAGGATGATAATCGTTCTTAAAAGGCAGCAGGTGTCGAGCGCATTTCTAAATTGGCACAATCCTCACAAAGTTTCATTTAATTTCGTATGCCAACATTGGATCTTTTCCTCCAATTAGCAGTCACAGGGCTATGAAGCAGAGTAGCAAAAGCTGCAATTCTCAATATTTTCCTATTGCCTGCTGATTTGGGGAGAACATTTCTGGATGAACAAGGTGAAAATATGTATTAATATTTTTTAGAACATATTATATAAAATTTTAAAAATATTAAAAGATGGTGTCAAAAGTCTGAAAACACACCTATACATCCTTAAATATTATGTTTTCAGACTTATAAAATACTGAGAAAGGTGTAACTGTCATCATGCAGAATTATATTTTTAACTTTTAAAAGAATACAGATATTACTAAGTGTCTAAGTATCTTAGAAAATTATGTTTTCATCTCTCAAACATATGCACCTGCAATAGATACGTAGGTCTTTATTTAAACAGCATTATTTCAATTCTTCCATCTTATGATGCAGCAAATATTTTCAGAGTAGTATAGCAAAAAATAATAGTTTGGAAACATTATTAAACAATTCCTCTAGTCCAATACTTTAGTAAATACATAATAACTGAAAGTTCTGTCCAGTTTTACTGAATTTTTGAATAACTTCTAATAGATTTTTGTTGCATTTTAATTTGAGCAATCTTTCTAAAGTGACTGAATGCACATTATGACATAGAATCTTTTTGAGCAATGTTCTTACCCTGCGTCTATATTTCCTCCCCAACCAATTCACAGATAGCATTGAAGTATTTGCGAACTTATATGGGGAACAGATTTGCCTTTACTTTCACTAATCTGCAACTAAAATTTAGTGAGTTCCCACCACAGCTCAGAGTCTCAAAAGGCTGCAATTAAGGCCTTTTGTTATTCCTTTCTTGTTTCCTACTTTCTTTCCTACCCAACCCTCTTTCTATTTCCTTTTTTCTTCCTTCTTTCCTCCCTTTCTCTCGTTCTTCCTTCCACTGCTCCTTTTCTTTCTTTCTCTCTTCCCCACCCCCAATGTTTCATCTCCTTTTTCCCTCCCTTCCTATCCCTTTTTCCCTCCTTTCCCTCCCTTGCTTTCCCTTTTCTTTCTCGTTCTTTTGTGCCTTTTAAAAAATAGTTCATTGTAGTTTGGGCGAACATTTATGGAATAAAGTATTTTTCCATTTAACAATGTATACTCAATCCGCTTTATAGCATTGTTTGCAATCCCCTCACTGTATCAGCTCTCTTCTCACTTATTTCCTCGGTTTCACGTTTCCATTTGTCCTTTTTTCCTGCCCCTTCTTGCCTTCAGCTCTTGCTTTATGTTGCACATTTGGTCTGGTGAGGTTGATAGTACTGAGAAGTTAATTTTGCCCTGGCATTCTTCTTCTTCACTGTATAGACCTGTCTCTTGTCTGGCTGAAAGCGAATTGCCTGAAGTGGGTTGGGTTTCTGACCTGAAGGGTATCTAAAGGCACAGTCTCGGGGGTTAAATCTGTCTAAACCACACTAGCAAGCCTGGTCTTTTTATGATTATGGATTTTGTTTTACCTTTTTCTTTCTCGTTATCTGTCCAGGACTTTTTATTGTGATCCTAATCAGTTGTTGTTAAGTGTTTCTTTTAAATATTGTCAAATTGGTTTCAACGCATAGCAGCCCCCATATATGGTTTTTGAGGAACAGGCTTGTGGTTCCAAATGGAGCTTGAAGTCCAGTGCTTATCCTATGACCAGAGCAGTTAGGAATAGCAACTAACATCATCTAGCTCTTTTTGTCACAGAGTAGTTGAGGCTGTGGTTCCAATTGTCAATTAGTCCTTTAGGATAATTGATACCTGAATGTTCAGTAATTTCCTTTCTTTTAGAATGGACACAAGTATGGGGTTTTTTTCCAATTGATTCAGCAAATAGCTGTCTTTCAATTTTCTTGGCATAGAAGAGTATGCACCTGTAGAGCTGCATCATTTGTTGAAACATTTCAGTTTGTACCCAATCAATTCCAAGATTCTTGTTTTTCATCAATGAACAGTGCAGACTGGATATCTTTCTTCAGTACCATTGGTTCTTGAACAGATAACTCCTGAAATAGACCAATTCTTTATTTCATAAAATGAGTCAGTGTATTCCTTCTATCTTCTTTTGATGTATTCTGCATCATTAATTATTTTTCCATACTGTTGAGTATCATCAAGTCAGTTTTGACTCATAGCGACCCTGTATATGGTTTCTGGAGAGTGGCTGGTGAGCTTGAACTGCCAACATTGTTATTCAGACTAACCTGGCAGTCCATCGCATTAACCAGGACACCCATGTTGTTGTTGTTGTTAAGTGCTGT
>NW_006408714.1:2899341-2900274 GCF_000296735.1 Chrysochloris asiatica
AGTTTCAAACTGCTGACCTTAAGGTTCGCAGCCCGATTCTTAACCACTATGCTACCAGAGCTCAAGTTAATTTTAACTACAAGGTTGGCAGTTCAAACTCACCAGCTGCTCCTTGGGAACCCTATACAGGGTCACTATGGGTTGGAACCAACTCAACGACACTTAACAACAATTGAACTGCAACAATCCATGGTTGATGAAAATGAAACCAACCTGTTCAATCTTTCACTTCTTGGAATTCATTCTAATGAAATTACTAAGCATATGGTAAAAGATTCCAGATCCAAGGCTATTCTGCAGTGTATTTCATAAGTGTACAAACTTAGGAAATCAACTAAATAAGATATCAAATATGTATTATTCAATATTAAATTGGAGTTAAAATTATTTAATAACATTTACATATGTTTGTACCTTAATATATATCCAAAAAATGGCTTCTGTGTCTATATATTGCCTTCTTTCTCATTATCGTATAGGAACTGTCTGGGTTCTTGTACTACAACAAAAATCTGAGGTGCATCCTTACACATGCAATTCTTCTCCAAAGTTTGCTCAATGCTTTATGATTATTCATTATTACAGCTAACATTAAAATAAAATAACTTGAAGATTTAGTCCATTGTATGCTCATTTTGGAGTCCTGTGGGCTGATGCATCAGACTGCAAAGTTGTTTGAACTGCAAGGTTGGTCATTAAAGCTCACCAGCTCCTCCTTGGAAACCCTATTTAAGGTCACTACAGGTCAGAATCGACTCGACGGCACTTAAAAACAACAATAATATGCTCATTTGACTAAAGTATGGAGAAGAAAATACAGAAAATTGTTATAATTGATTAGAGGTTTTTAATTCAAATTCCAATTAAAATAGTTAAATTTCAAAATGAGGTAGGTTTATATATTAATACCAGATACTCTATCCTCTCCTCATG
>NW_006408714.1:2900374-2906753 GCF_000296735.1 Chrysochloris asiatica
TTTTCCCTTTGGATTTTCTAAATCCAGGTCTTTACAAATTACACTATAATACTTGATTTTGTATTCTCAAGTTGCCCTTTGGAAATTTCAGTTCAGTTTCTTTACTTTCTCATTTCTTCCAGTAAATTTAGCTTTTTTACAATCAAGGAGAATTTCAGAGTGTCTTTTGATGTTCATTTTGTGTTTTTCTTTCTTTCATTTCTTTTTAACAACCTTTGCTTACTTGTGCTTAATGTCATTTTACCAGTCTTCTGGTCCTATGGCATTAATGTCTAATGCATAAAATATATTCTTAAGATAGACTTTAAATTCAGTTGGGATATGTTCAAGGTAATATTTTGGCTTTTGTGGCTCTTACGTTATAATTTTCTTCAGCTTCAGTCTAAACTTGCATATGAGAAATTGATGATCTGTTCCTCAGTCTGCCCATGGTCTATGTTTGGCTGGTGACAGTGAACTTCTCCATCATCTTTTCCCACCACGTGTCTATTAGTTTGTCATACTATGATGACTTGCATGTTGCTGCCATGCTAGAAGCTATTCCAGCAGGCTCACCCATGTTTGAAATGTTTAGCAGAGCTTCCAGACTAGGGCAGATTAGAAAGAAGGAGAGACAGACCACTTTAGAATATTTAGTCATTGAAAACCCTATGAATATCAGTGGAACATTGTCAGATATAGTACCAGAAGATGAGACCATCAGATTGGAAGACATTGAAAACACGGCTGGGGAAGACCTGCCTCCTCAAGTAGATTTGACTAAAATGGCATGATTGGAGTAAAGCATTCTGGAGCTTCATTTGCTGATGGGGCACAATTCAAAATGAGGAGAAACCACTGCAAATATCCATTAATAATCAGGACATGGAATGTATAAAGTATGAATCTAGAAAAGTTGTAGTTAAATATTGTCGAGTCAGTTCTGATTCATAGTAACCCTGTATACTGAATGCATAGAAAATGATATCACATACATTAGGGAGCTGACATGGAACAGTAATGACCATTTTGAAATTGACTATAATATAGTTTACTATGCCAGGAATGGTATTGTATTCATCATCAAAAAGAATATTTCAAGATCTATCTTGAAGTACAATGTTTTCTGTGATAGGAAAATATCCATAAACCCACAAAGGTGACCAGTTAATACCACTACTAAACAAACTTAATTCAGAAATGATGCTGTAGTTAATAGAATTTTGCTAATCACTTATTCATTGCAAACATTTTAAATAACATAACTATACAAATGGACCTCACCAAATGGAATAAACAAGAATCAAATTGACAAAATTTTTAGAAAGACATGGTAAAAAAGCCCAATATCATCAGTTAAGACAAAGCCAGGCTGTGGAACTGACCATCAACAGCTCCTGTGCAAGATCAGGCTGAAGCTGAAGAAACTTAAAACATGTCCACAAGAGTTAAAATATGACCTTGAATATATCCTTCCTTAATTGAAAAACCATATAGAGAACAGATTTGATTCATTAGACACTTATTACCAAAGACCAGAAGAGTTGTAGGATCACATCATCTTACAGGAAGAAAGCAAAGGTCATTGAAAAGATAGGAAAGGAAGAAAAGGCAAAAATGAATGTCAGCAGAGACTCTGAAACTCACTCTTGAGTTTAGAGTAGCTAAAGGAAATGGAAGAAATTAGGAAGTAACAGAACTGAAAATTCCAAAGTGCATCCTGAGAAGTCAAAATTAAGTATTATGATGGAATGTGCAAGGTCTTGGGGTTAGAAAACAAAAACGGAAGAATAAGCTCAGAATTTTTCAAGCTGAAAGAACTGAAGGAAAAATTCAAACCCCACCTTAAAAAACTGAAAGAATTTATGGACAAAATGTTGAATGATGCATAAAGTTTCCAAAGAATATTTAATCCACAGAATCACTGTATCAAAAAGGAATAGTCGAAGTTCAACCATATCAAGAGGTAACATATGATCAAGAGCCAAGGGACTGGAGGAATAAGTCCAAACTTCACTGAAGGCATTGGTGACAAATAAGGATCCAGGAATTGATGGAATATAAATTAAAATGTTTCAACAAACTGATACAGAACTGGAAGCACACACTAGTCTATGACAAGAAATTTGGAAGACAGCTACCCGTTAACCACTTGTTTATAAGAGATCCATATTTGTACACCTTCCAAAGAGAGGTGATCTAACAGAATTTAGATATCATCAAACAATATCATTAATATCTCAAACAAGTAAAATTTTGTTGAAGATAATTAAAAAAGTTTGCAACCATACGTCTACAGAGATTTCAGCCAGAAATATCCACTTTTTCAGATTCAGAAAAGGAAATGTAATTTAGGGATACCATTGTTGATATCAGATAGATCTTGGCTAAAAGCAGAGCAAATAACCCGAGAAGCTGGATGATATGAAGAAGAACCTCACATCATGATTGGATGAAAAGTCATTAAAACCCTGATATAAAATGATGATATAATTGCCTACTAGAAGTAAAGAAAACATAAAATACTTACTGGTGAAGATCAAAGACTACAGTCTTCAATATGAAGTATACTTCAATATAAAGAAAAGAAACATACTCTAAAGTGGACCAATAAATAACACCATGATAAATACAGAAAACATTAAATTTGCCTTGAAGTTCTGTACATTATCTTTCAGTATCACACCAGGACTCTACACTACACTTGTTTATATTTGCATCACAATCAAACACATGTGCAGAAATATCCTCTGCCAAACCTGTATGTATTCATGGGTGTACTCCTATTGACCTTCCCACATTTTTTCAGCTTGCATGTCTATGACTGTATCTATTAAACTTCATTTTTTTTTTTTTTCAAATGTAGACTGTATGACAGCTAACTTGTCAGTCAGAAAAAAAAATGTTTCTCTGCTGCTCCCAGTCTCTGAGTATTAGACCAACCTTTATAGAGTATACCTGATTAAGCCAGATCCATCTAAGATAATATTTTTTAAGATACTTTTAAAATAATGTTTCTTTGGATTAATCTAATTCAACTGATCAGAACCTTGATTACAACTGTATATTTTCCTTCGCTTTTGCTACAATGGTATCAGATTCAGTATGAGATTTTACTCATACTTTAAGGGAAATGGTTTTATACAAGGTGTATACATCAAGCAGGAATCACTATAGCTCTGTAGGATAAACACTGGATTGCTCATCACAATGTCAGCAGTTCAAGTCCACCAGCTGCTCCCTGGGAGAAAGATGAAACTTTCTGCTTATGTAAATATTCTCAGCCTATGAAATCCTATGAAGGATAGCTATGAGTCAGAACCAACTCGATGGTACTTAACAGCAACAACATACATCAAGCAAAGAGCTATGGTGGCACAATGTTAAGCATTCAGCTGCTTACTGATAAGTCGGCCATTTGAGTCCACCAGCAGCTCTGTGGGGGAAAAGACTTGGTGATCTGCTCTCATAAAGTTTACAGTCCAGGAACCACTATGGGCAATAATACTTACTTTGGTGAAGCCAACATTTTGGCAGAATAACGTTCTTCCCAAGTTCCCTCATCCTGTCAAATACTCAAAACCCTACAATCTGGAACCTGTGAATAGTTGTGTTATAACAGGATCTTTAGCATAAGGGGCTTTGCAGATACAATTAAAGACATTAAATAGAAAGAATACCCTGGATTGGCCACGTGGGCTCAATTTAATCACATGATCCCTTAAAAGTAGTGAAAATTTTCTGACTGTAAGCAGAGAGGAGATGAGGCAGACAAGCATGGAGACCATAGTATTCAGAGTGAAAAGGACATAATCCATTGTTGCTGGCTTTGAAATTAGAGAAAAGACCACAAACAAAGGGAAATGAGTTGCCTCTAGACTCCTAGAACCCCTAGAGAGCATCCAGCAAGCAAACATGGAACTCAGTCATGGAATTGAATTCTGCCAACAACCTAATGAAACTTGGAAGCAGATTTTTCCTTTGAGAACAAAGCCCTGCCAACATCTTGATTTTAGTCTACTGAGACTGTATCAGGTGTTTGACCCACAGAACTGTGATCTGATACATTTTTGTTTTGAGTAACCAAGATTGTGGTGATTAACATGGAAGTATATCGGTAACCTCTGTCTACTTCTAAATATTGATCACCAGCTGTTAAATTCCTCACTTGCACTGCTTGGTCAAGGGGACCTATTTTCTTGGTTTTAAGCTACTAATTTTTGGTAATTTGTTTCAAAGCAATATAAATTAATAAAATGAAAGGCATTTGCTTTGACATTAGATGTAGCCAAACAGTTAAAGTATATTTTTCCCATAAAGATAAGATTCCACTAGGATGTTTTAGGAATATCATATTATTAGATTAACCTTTCTCATTTTGAATTTACCAATAGCAATTGCTAGACAAAATCTCATGAGCACTTATTTAAAATATGTTCTTGGCTATGTGCCCGTATTCCTTAGAGGAATGAGCAAGCACTTTGGGGGAGGGGTTCCAATAAACCTTTGTTCCAACCCCATTAATTTTATAACAGTGCACAAGTCATTTACAATTCCACAGTGTCAGAATCCTCATTTTCATTTGCAAAACAATCATACTTTGTAACTAGAAGAGTGGTTTAAGGGAAAATATAGCTATCATAAAAAAGCTCTCTCAGTATAAAGTTTAGCATATAGGAAACACTCAGAAAGTATTATTTTCCTAATCTTGTCCCAGAGATGGATAAGAAACATTCTAAAAGGTTTTAGGAAGTCACAGGGAACCATATAACTTAGATACAGCCAATTCTAGCTGGCAGGTAGCCACAAATTCCAAATACTGACTCTTCCATAGCATTTCAGATTACAAATTTGCTTCCTTTAGAGATTTGGTGGTTCAAGTTTACCAGCTGCTCCTTGGAAACCCTATACAGGGTCACTATGGGTCAGAATCAACTTGATGGCACTTAACAACAATAAAATACAACAGATAACCTCAAAAATTATCACTCTATTCTGCATACATTGCCTCGTGATCTCCAAAATGTCAATTTTACCTTCTGCATTGTCAATTTTTAAGGTATTATTTTTTTTCAATGTTTTATTGTGAATTATGTGATAGTTTAAATGGGAAAACATTAGTTTTACATTCATCTTTTCTTATATTGTTTCATTGCCATGATTACAATCCCCTCCATGCATCATCACTCAAAGGTATTATGTTTTATAACACTCTCTTAAGTATCTGAAATATAAGCAAATTATGATCTCTAGGCCTTGCATGTTCAACACCATCATGCTATCCATCACTTTCAGTTCATTTCCCAAGTTATAATCTAAAACAATCTCTATACTATTCAGTAAACTATAAAATAAGAAAGCTCTAATACTGACATCACATCACTGTTTCTGGATGTAAATAGACAGTGTCTTCCCAAGTTCCTTCTCAATACTTTAAGTGACTTGAAGTAATGAAATCATGAATTCTAGTTCTAACAATATTTAACCCAAGATCAATTTTTATCTTAACTTTGATAAAAGTCCCTGTTGTCATAACTGTGCTCAACGTATGATATAATTAAGCATATATGTGCTTAATTATACCAGTGTGAAATAATGACAGAAGTAAAAATAAAAGTTTTATATATTTTTTTCTTTTTCAGTGTTAATGGCCAATCAACAATAAGACCACTAATGTTAAATGAATCATAAGCTTTACTTACATATGTGTCTGAAGTAACTCCTGTTCATCTTTCAAGGCAAAGAAATCATTGATGAGCTGTTTTTGTTGTTTTAGTTGCTGTCAAGTTTATTGAAACTGATATATGAAGACCTCATGTATAAAGAATAGAACTTCTCCATAAGGGTTCCAAACCTTTCAGAAGTGGATGTCCAGGCCTGTCTTCCGAGGTGATTTTGAGTGGGAACTAAGTTCAAATTTTCAGCTAATAGTCAAGTGCTTAACTACTTGTGTCATTCACGGACACCATATACAGGAAATGTTGCTGCTGTTGTGTTCATTCAAGTCTGTTCTGACTCTTACCAGCTTTACAGGATAGAGGACAGCTGCTTCACAGGGTTTCTACAGCAGTTATCTGTAAGATAGCAGACTGCTACATACTTCTCCTGAAGAGACTAGCTTTGGGTTAGTGCTTAACCACTGCACCACCTGATCTCCTATATAAGAACTGTTGTGCTGTTTTTTGTTAAGTACCACTGAGTCGGTTCCAACCTATAACAATCCTGTATAGGGTTTCCAAACAGCGGCTGGTGGCTTTGAACCACCAACTTTGAGGTTGAAACTCACCATACAGTCCAGTACATTATCCTGCAATGCTACATTCATTTGTCAGTTCATTTCATGTTCATTATAGATAACTCATTCTGGATTTCACCCAAAAATGAGGGAAAAAAAAAAAAA
>NW_006408714.1:2911158-2928516 GCF_000296735.1 Chrysochloris asiatica
TACTGTTGAATGATGATGCACGGAGGAGATTGTAATCATTGCAATGAAACGATGAGTGTAAAACCGATGTTCTCCCATGGAAACTAAAACTCAATTCACAATAAAAACTTAAAATGAAAAAAAGTACACTATTAAAAGACTTCCTTAGCCTCACATCACCTTCCAGTTATTGCCCAATATTTCTGGTACAATTTGTAACAAAATTTCTTTCTATCTATACCCAAATGACTTTTCATGTACTCTATCCTTGTGCTCTACTCTAGACATGGAGTCCTGTTGTGGCGCTGTGGGTTAAGGCGCCAGACTGCAAAGCCCTTTGAACTGCAAGGTCAGCAGTTCAAGTTCACCAGTTGCTTGCTATGGGTCAGAACTGACTCGACGGCACTTCACAAAAAATCCTAGACATAACATTATTCAAAATTTCATTCCCATTGCTCTTTTGAAATAAATTTTGTCAATGTTACTAGCTACTTCCATATTACTAAAAGCAATGGCTGGTTTTTGGTCCTTACTTTGGTTTATAACCAGCATCCAATGCAATTGTAGACTCTCTTCTTGAAACCCTCTTTCCTTGGCCTCCAGAAACCACTCATTCTTTGTTCTCTTCCTACCTTTACGAACATTTAATTCCTCCTTGAAACTTCTTCTTTATATCCACAAACCCAGGGATTAAGTATTGCCACTGGATAAAACAGAGTAACTCTTCTCTCCCCTGTTTAACTCTCTAGATAATCTCAGAGTCCTGGTGTGGTGCTGTGGATTAACGCACTGAATTGCAATGTCGGTGTGAACTGCCAGCTCACAAGCCACTCCTGAGAAATCCTATACATATACATAGGGTCACTATGATTTGGAACCAACTCAATGATACTTAACAACAATATCTCATAACCATCAATACAGCCATTCTAAACACTCCCAAATTAATTTTCATGGAAATGTTTCCCTGAGTTCAAATTGTGTATGGAAATGCCTACTTGGTACATTCCGTTGGATGAATACTGGACACATAAACCATTACATATCCAAGAAAAGCCCTGAATGTCTTACTTCTCCTAATTGTCTTATTCTACTTAAATACTTTTCAGAATAATGTCAACTCTCACGAATACAGTGGATTCTCTAGTTGGTTAGTGTGAGCTGAGTGATGGTGGTGGTGGTGGTGATTTGCTGTTGAGTCAGTTCCAACTCATAGTGACCCTGCATAGGGTTTCTGAAGCTGTAAATCTTTACAGAAGCAGGAAGCCTCATCTTTCTCCCATGGAATGGCTGGTAGTTTCAAACTGCTGTCTTTGAATTCAGCAGCCCAACTTGTAACCTCTATGCTACCAGAGCTCCTTGTGGCCTGAATAGTGTGATCAAAACATAGTTTATAAAATAGATGAAACAAATAAAGTCTGGAAGAACAAACTTTGAACTGGTGGAATGCAAAAGAAGAGGGGAGGATATTAGTAGGAAGAAGACAAGGACAAAAAATAGAGATGGGAATTGATATATAAGGATAAGAAAGGAGGAGGGAAGAAACAGTTATTAAGCATCTACTGATCATGTGCTAAGCACTTCACATGCTATTAAAGTTATATAAGAAATAGGTAATTTTGACATATCAAAGTTAAGTATTTTTCACAGGTAACAAAGTTATGAAGTCCTTGGACTTCATTCTATGATGCATATTAACCTAAAAGTATCCAGACTTCCAGTTGTAAGTAAGTACACATGCTGTTTCCTCAACAGTTAAACATACATTTTGTTATATCTAAATCCTGTAAGAGTATACATGGATTCCAGCACTTTGCAAAGCACTTTCAAGTATTTCTTAAGGTTTTTAAAGGATCATTTGTTGAGTTTTCTTTAATTCTTTAGGGCTGCATTGTTTCTGGCCTCAAGAACTCAGGTTCCACCGTTACTGGCTATTACTGCTTCAAACTCTTATTAGAAATTTTCACTCCTACTGGTGCTATGGTGGCTACTGAGAATATATTTAAATATAGCCCATGAATCACTTGCTTGTTTGTTATTATTGCTGTTGGAATTGTATGTATGCACATGTTTGTGTTTGTTGGGGTAATAGTTGGCCCTTCAAACAATAATAATATTTTGATGCTCTGTAAAATCATAGGAACTTTTTAACTTTCAGTGTAAAGTACTATATCCCCATACGATGGGATATACTCCTAGAGCATATTTAAACAAATTAAAATATAGTTGTTTTTAGATCATCTGATATTCTCAGTTGCTCTTACATGGGTAAGTTGCCTGGATTGACTAAGAATGTATGCACTTATCTGTATATGAGGATATTATCTGATCTATACTATTCATTTTAAGAGAAAGACTATGACCCCGATGAAGATTTGGTAGCAGAAGACAACTTCTACCAATCTGGGGGTAACAAAGGATTGTAAAGGAACAGATTTTCACAATATTCCCCAGAAACTGAGAACAAATAGGGAATGATCCACAGAAGTAAGAAAGGAACAAAATGCAGTATCAGTGTTTGTGGCAGAGATTCATTTACCTCTGGTCCCCAGAAGGAAGACAAAGACATATATGAAGGGCATAGAGGTGATTTTTAAAGATTTGTATGAATTCCTTAAAAATAAGTAAGCATGATTCTGAAGGCGTACACACAAATGGCCCAGTTGTCAGTGACCTAGGAAATAATAATATCATTACTGTCCCAAGCCTGCAAATAGCATCTGCAACATAAAATAACATGCTTAAACAGACTGTGAGGGAGACTTTTTACCTTAGGAAAAGAAACATTATCAGAGTCTGTATTCCTGCAACCCAGTTCCTTAGAAACGAAATTCCCATTTAGGGGCTGACAGCTCTGGTAGCGTAGTGGTTACGAATCGGGCTGCAAACCTTAAGGACTTACACCCTCAGAAACCCTGTACAGGGTCGCTATGGGTCGGAACTGACTCAACGGCACTTAACAACAACAATAACCCTAGAGAGTTACTAAAAATACAGTACCAAAATAGACTATGTATTTAAATGGTGGGAAGTCAAAATATATTTTTGAACACCTACACTGACAAGATTTAAAGGTAATTAATGCATTAAAATAATGCTTTAATGTTGTTATTAATTTTAAGAGCAGTCAAGTCAGTTCCAAGCCATAACAACCCTGTATAGAATTTCTGAGGAGTTTCTAGTGAGCTTGAACCGCCGACCTTGTGGTTTTCAGTCCAGTGCATTAACCCACAGTGCCACACCAGGACTCTTGGTGCTTTAATAGCAAGTACTTTATGAAAAAGAGAGTATGACTGAAGATTAAGATTCAGAGTCTTACAAAAAAGATCATTTGAAATTTTAAATTTAATACATACATGAACTCCATTAATTCAAACCCTTCCTCCCTGTTCAAAGTTTTCAGAGACTCCTCCATAAACAATAGATGTTCCTAAGGTAAGTGAGAGTGAGCCAGTGCTAAGAAAATTCTACTTTCCAACAGAAGTTGTACCTTAGAAAGTCACCCATGAAAGATACCCATGATCCAGGTTACACATACGAAACATTTTGAGATCTCTGGAAAAATATCACCTATTTAGGAAAGCATATCTGTAATTACGAGATTCTACTGAGGAACTTCAATAGAACCAGTCACCCAATTTCGGTAAGGAGGGAAAAGATCAAGGAATGGAGATGTATTTCCTTTGCTTAGAAGAAAAGCTCTGTAAGAAGAAGAATATGAAAAAGTATTATATACAAATATGTGCCTCCCATATGGTGTCCTTCCTCAACATAAAGCCGATGTTCAGCCTTTATACTTACTTACATTTGGGAAGATTTATGACAAAATGGCAAGTGTTAGATTATTTCTTATTGAAAAGTGACAACCTCAATAATAACTGAAAATGAAATTTCACTTGCACGGTAGAAAATATATGGGATGGCCATGAAAAAATAAAGAAATATATCATGGGGTGTATCTTGTACATATAAATTTGTAGAATAAGGCAATTAAATAACATAATAATTTTGATCATTCTGGCAACCCTTATAGTTTCAAGTTCTAACAAATAATTGATTCCCGGGGTCATTACTCCCTTCTGATCCAAAACTCCCACTGCCAGCTCTCACTTTTGGATTTGATTCCTTCATCATGGTGCAGAGACTTGACGTTTCCACTTGCACTTTAACTTGTGGAAGTAATAGACGATGTCAGCAGACAACATATACTTGTACATTGGGATTCACATATTAACTAGCTCATGCATTAGTTTCTCAGGATGTTAAGGAATGCCCATGTAAATTATTAGATGGACAGCAAGGAAGGATGACACTTTTCTAAACATACCAGAACCGAATTTCACACCTAATTCATGAAATACGCAGTATTATGTGTACATATGAGGGGGCTTTTAAAAATTCATGGAAAATTTTTTTTAATTTTCATGAATTTTTTGAAACTCCTTCATTTATATTAGAGAGATTGAGATTAATTTAAATCTGGGAGGTCAGGGCATTTCTTTTTTATAATTAAATAAAATATCCAGTGGGTTTTATGGTACTAGTTACATTGGCTATGGTGGTTGTGGTGTGCCATGGAATGGATGAGTTTGAGGTATAATGTTAATAATAACAAATGTTAACAAAAAGCAATTTGGAACCCTCATGGATAAAAGTCAGGAAAGATTAATAACTACTAGGTTGCATACAGATGGATAAACAGGTGAATATGAGTTCTGTTGAAAAAAATTTTAAAGTGAGGGAGTCTCTAGGTTTATAAGGGCAAGATAAGACCAGCTCCGGGAATACTGAATTGGAGATGATATATGATTGTTGCTGCTGCTGTTAAGTGTTGTTGAGTTGGTTCTGACCCATAGCAACTCTGGATAAGGTTTCTGAGGAGCAGCTAGTGAGCTGGCACCTCTGACCTTGCAGTTCAAACCGATTTTGTAGTCCAGCACATTAACCCACAAGCACTACACCAGAACTCATGATATGTGATAGCAATATCTTTTATCTGCTGAAGCAATTTGACATTTAGAAAGAAGAGCTTAGTTAAATAATTAAAATCATACTAGAGACAAAAGTGAAACCATAGGATTTCTGAAAAGTGGGCTAACATACTAAGAATAGATTCTTTAAGCAAGAAAAAGAGATGGATTTGCAGGTGGAAAAAGGAAGTTCAAAAGGTAAGAAGGCCTGCAATGAACATGGATAAAAATGAAGACTGATGGTTTGACACACTTTTTAATTGTCCTTAAGAACTGTTTCCTGAAAGTAACTGTAGGTCGAGATAGAAAACTATATGACTTTTGATTCCAGCATACTCTGGAGGGGGATCAGGTCAGTAAAAGGTGATATAAAAATAGGTATTGTTGTTCTAAATTTTGGCTAAAGCAAGACAAGAGACCAAAATACTTGAAGTGATTAAATAACTCACATTGGTTTTTGATTTTTGTAAGTAGCAAGCAAGATTTATTAAGCTAATGATGTACACTTTTCAAAAGAGGAGATGTATGTGAAGAAAAGGAAGTCTTTTGTATTCTTTGACATGGCCTACCAAGGCTATGCCAGTGAAGATGGTAACAAGGATGCCTGGGATGTGTGCCACTTCATTGAACAGGGTGATGGCATCTCTGTATGCCAGTCATATGCCCAAAACGGGCTTGGATGATTAGCATGGTCTGACACCACCAAAAATGTGGAGTCATAGCTGAAGATCTTGAATTTGTTCCATGTTTTCCAATCTTTCTCTCAATGGGGCCCAGATTCCTAGACCATTCTGACTAACCTGGGTTTGTGGAACTACTGGTTGCAAGAAGTGAAAGGCATAATGGATCATATCTGCATGCGGACTCAGCAGGTGTCCAGTCTCAAGAAGGAGGGTTCCTCCCACAATTGGCGGAACATCACTGACCAGATTGTCATGTTTGTTTCACAAGGCTCAACCCTGAACAAGTAGCATGGCTGACCAAAGAGTTCTTCATCTACCTGGCGAAGGATGGTCGCATCTCTTTGGGAAGAGTCACCTCTGCCAATGCCATTCACGATGTCACTAAGTAATTTCTCTGGTGAGAGGGAACAGAAACAAGCTGTCTGTCTTCAGTGCCTACTGTTGTGAAATTCACAAAGAGATTGAGGAAGGGTGAATGGTGGTGAGCAGATCATTTCTTTTATCTACAGTGCTTAAACCCTCAGTCACTGAATGTGTTTCACAGAAAAGACATGTAGTGAAGTAGGGGAGAAGTATTCATGGCTGGTGTCTAGAACTTGGTGGCTCCAAAACCAAACTCGCCCTTATCCTTTCATCTCCAGCTTTTTGAAAAGGGTTTACATGTGACAGAAAGTCAGAGTCAAAAATCTGTCCGTCACACTATTGCAATATATCAGAAGCTTCAACTGAAGCACCTTACATGCCAAGGGTTCCTGTTCCTCCAGTATGTGTAGTAGCAAGTACTGGAGAGGCTTGGTGAGAAGACCTACCTCGTTCTGACATTAACAGTTGGCCTCCTGTTTGCCCTTCCCAGCAACAAAGCAGAGTATAAAAATCATGTTTGATGCAAACCTTTGAGTCCACTGCCACTACAGCAAGGAAAACAAAAGATGACTTTTCCTAACTTAAAATACATAAATAACAAAAACCAAGAACAAAGGCTCTCCTTTTAAATATTTACATACATTTGAATGCTCTTCTCTTCTTCCTGATTGTCGCTGTTCTTTTCCTTAGGCACAAAGTTCTCTCACTAGCCTAAATTTTCATCCCATCAGCCTCTTCTATCAGGGATATCTCAGAAATAATGAGAGACAATCATGAGAGCTATCAACACGGACTTAAAATAAACAAAGCAAAATCCAGATCAATAATCTAATTTGAAAAAGTTAGATAATAGCATAAGGCACATATCCAAAGTGGTGTTGATTTTTGCTTCTCTCTGTGTGAGTGATTTTCAATTAGTAAAACGTTTAGTATATAATTACATATCACTTTATTTCATCAAGTAGAAAACAGTATACTTCCTTGGGGGAAAAAATGATTTCCATAACTTCCCTGCCAAGTGTCAAATTTTGGTTAGATGCAGATATATATATATATTTTTTTTTTTTGGGGGGGAGGGGAAACACTATTTTTTTATGATACTATATTCAAAAGAGCTGCTGCTTCCTTTTTGCTCATTTAATTGTAACTGCACTCGGATCATTCATAATTTTCTTTCTGTGTGACACTGTATGATAAGTGTTGGACTGCTAACCCTAAGACTTGTTGTTCAAACCCACCAGTTACACCTCAGAAACCCTACACAGGGTTGTTATGAATCAGAATCCACTAGATGGCACATAACAAAACAATAATAACCATTTATTAGGGTCTCTGGTGGTGTCATGAGTTACACATTGGGATGCTGAATGCAAGACCAGCAGCTCAAACCTACCAGCTGCTTTGTGGGAGAAAAATGAGGCTGCCTGCTTCTATAAAGATTGGTTGGTTGGATATGTGCCGTGGACTCATAGTGACCCTGTACATGGTTTCCAAGGCTGTAAATCTTTATGGGAGCAGAAAGCCTCATCTTTCTCCCATGGAAGAGCTGGTGGTTTCAAACTGCTGACCTTGTGGTTTGCAGCCCAATTCGTAATCACTACGCTACAAGAGCTCCTTCCTAATGAGCAGTTCTACTTTGTCCTACAGGCTTGCTATGAGTTGGAAGAGACTTGATGGCAGTGGGTTAGATTTTTCTAGTTTACCCATTTTTTTTTTATTTTTAATTAAAATGGACAAACAAAACAAAATCATAAATCCAGTGACTGAAGGCAGAAAAATATATCTAGGCACTTTGAAATTGGAAGGTGACAAATTAATGTTAGCATATTTATAGATGTTCATAAAGATATTCTTGTAATGTGGCTCAGAGACTCTGGAAGTTCTATTCTAAATTATAAAGATGAGACTATACTGTGACAATAAATAAGCACTATTGTCAAGGTCATAAACCAGTAGCCTGTTGTGTGCATGTGATATAGAATTGATTGACATGATTTCTTTTAACTGATAAAATTGTCAACACAATTATCAGAGGCTATGCCAAGTATCAAGAACCACCTTTCAATCAGGCATTTGCTTTATAGTTTCTCAAATTTCCACTTACTATTATTTCCCATTTACTGACACTAGTATCAGCTGCAAATTTTTCTAATGTTCTCCACTATTGCTTTTGAAAATTAAATGATATTTTTATTTTTTCAAGAACTTATAAAGAAATATTAAATGAAATATGCAATTTTCTTTTGAAGCTCACTTCTTCACACATTTGCATTATCTTTTTGGCCCCTGTTGGCATTTGAGTTTGCAAATGAGAGGTAGAAGGTATGTGTCTGGGTTCAGAAAATTAAAGATGTTGTGGATTTTTTTCAAAATTTACTTTTTTGAAACAAAATATTAAATAGAGTAATTGCTTTAGTTTTTCCCCTTTAGCCTTGAACAACCAAGTGGTTCTTAGTGCAAATTTGGTAAACATGTGCAATAAATAGCAAAGAATAGATGAATTCAGTCCTTCGCTAGATAACTCTCTCACATGACCTCCGCTAGCCACCATTATAACTTCAAAAATAATATTAAGATATTTGTGGCACCTCAAAAGGCCTTTTCAAAAACAAAAGGAATAAAAATTCTCCCAATTTGAGTTCTACTTTTATGAATAAAAGGAATGATGGCACTATGTGATTTCATTTAAAAAGTATTATGAAAATAACTGCAAATACCTGCTCAAAAAGTTGATTCTGAAATGTAATATGTAAAATTTCATATACCAGATCACAAAATGTTGTTTCTATGTACTTACATGCCATAATAAATACACAAATTTCTATCAACATTAAGATTATATTTGGTTACCTAAATAATCTAAACAATCAAGTATGTAACTTACTGCATACACACACATATACACAAATAAGGGGGTTTAAAATTTTTGAAGGAAAATTCCATTATCTTTTAATTCAATTTTTCAGTTTTCTGTGAACTCTTTGGAAACATCTACTTCTCAATTATCTATATGATCAGGGTCCAAAGGCCAGGTCATTATGTGAAAATTGATGTTATGTGAAAATGTAGGAAAATCACATCAAATCACAACATAGAGAATGACTACAGCATTACATAACTGTCAAATCATCTCATTACATAAGTGCCAAATCACATCACTACATAAGTGTCAAATTATATCACTATGTAAGTATCAAATTACATTACTACGTAGCTGTGAAATAACTGTGAAATTTTATCATTCTATAACTTCCAAATTACAACATTATACTGCTGCCAAACCACTGATAATCATAGCCTAGTAGGGTCCCAATGAGTTGGAATTGACTCAAAGGCACTTAACAACAACAACAGCCAAGTTAACACATCTCCTCAATTATCACAGCCAGAGTATTCTCACCTGGATTCTCAACATTTGTTATTACTCAACTTAATTCATTAGTGTGCAAAGTAATCAGATAATAGATTCTTTTTTAGTTTTGAAAATGTGAAATGTCAGATGAGATCACCAGTAAGTGAAAAGTAAGTGTTTATATATGAGGGGCCTTTAAAAAGTGCAGGAAAAATATTATCCTGTAAGTACAATTCAGGTGAACTAATTGAAGTTTCTCCATGCATGAATACACACACACATACAAGAAAAGCATGAGATTTTACTTATGTAATGAACAAAGAGTAAATAAACTAATGATTATTTCGCATTGTTGTGAGGTGCCATCTTGTTTGTTCCAACTCACAGGAACCCCATGCACAACAGAATAAAACACTGCCTGGTACTGAACCATCTAATAATTGTTGGGGTCTTTCTCTTTTTACTGACTCTCTACTTTACCAGGCTTGATGTCCATCTCCAGGAACTGATTCCTCCTGACAACATGTTCTGAGTATGAGAAATGACGTTTTGGATCTGAAGAGCATTCTGGTGGTACTTCTTCCAACATAGATTTGTTTGTTCATCTGGCAGTAAGTATATGGTTCTTTCAGTGTTCTTTCCTAACACCAAAATTCAAATGCACCAATTGTTTTATGGTCTTCTTAATTGTTGTCCAGCTTTCACATGCATAGGAAGATATTGACAACACCATGGCTTGGGTGAGGTGATATTAGTCTTCAAACTAACATCTTTGCTCATGAATGCTTTAAAGACATTTTGTACAGTAGATTGGCCTAATGCACTATGTCCTTTGATTTCTTGCCTACTGCTTCCATGAATTGTGTATCCACGCAAAATGAAGTCTTTGACAACTTCAATCATTTCTCCATTTATCTTGATGCTATTTATTTTTCCAGTTGTAAGAATTTGTGTTTTCTTTGCATTGAAGTGCAACCCGTATTGAAGGCTGTATTCTTTGAACTTCGCCAGTAAATATTTTGATTCCTCTTTACTTCTAGCAAACACAGTGTGCCATCTGCATATCATAGGTTGTTTATGAGTCTTCCTCCAATCCTGATGCCACAATCTTTACAATGCTACCCATGGTTTGTCATGATCCACATTTTTAAGCATCTTTGTATAATCAATAAAACATAATAAATATCATTCTGTCATTCTCTGCCTTTAGGCAAGATCCATCTGATTGATATCAGCAGTGATATCCCTTTTTTCACATCTTCTTCTGAATCTGACTTGAATTCCTTTTAGCTCCCTGTCAATGTATGGTTGCAATTAATCTTTAGAAAAAATTACTTACAAATCATTAAGTTCAACTCTATTGAGGAGGCAGCTATTACCCAGTCATATTTTGAGTACCTTCCAATCTGAGGGTCTCATCTCAGTAGTAAGTATATCTGACAATACATTCATAGGGTTTTCAGTGTCTAACCATTCAGAAATAGTCTGCTCCCAATTCTTCCTCTTCTGTCTTAGTCTGGAACCTCTGCTGAAACCTGTCCACCATTGTTGACTTTGTTGGTATTGAAAATATAAATGACATAGCTTCCAGCATGTCAACATGAACACACATGCCACCACAATATGACATACTGACATACAAGTGGTGGAGTAATTTTGTTAAAGGTGGTTAAATACAGGGATGCCTGTTTGATTGTCTTCTCCAAAACACTCAAAAGCTAATTAAAAGATTTTAAAATAAAAAGAAAATATAGTGAAGAAAACTCATCTTTAGCAATACTGGGAGAGAAAGGATGCTGTCAGAGGCATTGAAACTTCTTAACAAATCAACACAGAATTCTAGGGAGGACATTTAAGGCATACAGACAGTATTGACTAAAAGAGGATCTCAATGCCCTGAGGATCCCCAAAGGGATTCTCTACATAAAATAAAAACCTGGGGTGCAGGCAGGCTTTGCAAGCTTCTCTAAGCATTGGGCAATAAGAAAGGTGTGTTTGAAAAACAAGAACCGCAGTGACATGCTATCCTTCCTTACTAAAGACAAGTCGGTGTAGCAAGATGGAGGAGAAACACTGAGTAGCATTCTACTTTGAAGCTTCTAGTTACTGTCACATGAAAAGGAATAAATTGACTTCAAATTATCCCCCCAAAAAAACCCCCAAGACCCTTGGGATTTTCTTCTTTGTCCAGTGGGACTACAGACTACAAGAGAACACTAAGACATCACTACTGAGTTGATGATTGGTGTTCCCAGTCAGAGACTACATCCCACACTCTCAGCCACAGTGCTCTTGTCAGGAATATCTCAACATATTCCTTTTCAGCAAGTTTGTGGCAGGTAAGAACTTCCCTATTCAAAATAGTAAGTAATAGTTGGAAAGAAAAAGTATAGCACCAAAGTATAGATACAGCCTACCTGTAACATAGGGGTTAAGTGTATGGAATCTGAACTTTTACTTCCAGAGTTCAAATGTCATCTAATCCCCGTATAAATCAAAGGACTTCTCTATACCTCAGTTTCCCCATAAATATAATGGGATAAATGATAAACTCATATCATTGTGGGAATATTAGATGTACCAATACATGCCAAATATTAGAAATTATGACTGGTCAAGGCAAGAATTATTCATCATTTATAGATATTCACACTAACCATAATGGTTACCAATTAGGCTGCTAACTTCAAGGTCAGCAGTTTCAAAACTACCAGCTGTTCTGTGGGAGAAAGATGAGGCTTTCTGCTCCCATAATTGACAACCTTGGAAACCCTGTACAGGGTCGCTATGAGCTGGAACTGACTCCACGACATAAAACCACCACCACACTAACCAGCCAGCCAACTGACCTCTAGTAGATTCAAACTCATCTTAACCCCGTGGGCATCAAAGTAGAACTATGCTCTTTAAGATGTTCATTGGAAGTAGATAGCAATTCTAGAATTCATTAAAAGGAAATACTTCTCATAATAAATTATTCAAGCTACTTAACATGCTAACAAATGAAGGTATATTATTTTTTAGTTAATAAAAATACACTTTTATCTATTTTAATATCTGAGCTACATATACAATATTTTAGATCAACTTTTTTTTAGACTGGTGCTACTGTTGTCGTTAAGTGTCATTGAGTCAGTTCTGACTCATAACAACCTTGTATAAGGTTTCTGAGGAACATCTGATAGGTTTTTACTGCTGACCTTGAGGTTAACAAGACAGTGCTTATCCTATGACACCACACCAGGACTCCTTGTCAGATTAGTAGACCAATATTGATAACAGTCAGGAGTCCTGGTCGTGGAAGGTTAAGCGCTAGGCTGCAACCAAAAGATGAGCATTTTCGATCTATTAGCAGCTCTGTAGGCGAAAACACCTGGCAATCTACTTCTGTTGAAGTAGAAAGATGAGGAGAAAGATGAGGTGTTCTGCTCCCGTACAGATTTATAGCCTCAGAAACCCTGTACAGGGTAGCTATGAGTCAGAACCGACTCCACAGCACACAACAACAACAGCAATCTACTTCTGTAAAGATTACAGCCTAGTTGAAAGCTCCTTGACATCATACCATAACAAATTGTATATTATTATTACTGTGGTGCAGCGGGTTAACGCGCTGGACTGCAAAATCTGAACCGCAACATTGGCGGTTCAAGCTTACCAGCCGGTCGTGAAAAACTCTATACAGTGTCGCTGTGGGTCAGGACTGATTTGATGGCACTTAACAACAACAACAAAATACATATATTAAAATATACTTGATTTTTTTTTTCCCAATTTTTTGGGTTTTTTTTCCCTAAGGTCTCCTCCAATATGTCATTACATTTGTTACAGCAACTTTGACTACTCAGTTTTAACTGTGACAGTTTCTCAGACTTTTCTTGTTTTGATGACTTTGATAGGGCTGCTCAGGTATTTTGTAGAATATCCCTCTACTGGACTCTGGGACTCTGCCTTATCATTACACTGAAGTTATATGTGCCATTTTAAATCATATCACAGAGATAATGTACCATTTTTATCATATCACATGCATAATCCTGCTTCATGTTCTTAAGTGAAGAATATATCCATAAAGTAGTCATGATGACTGGGTTGTGCCAAACGTTAAGAACTCAGCTACTAGCCAAAAGGTATGTGGTTCAAACCCACTCAGCGGCACCTCAAAATACAGATCTGACAATCTGCTTCCAAAAGATCATAGCTTTGAAAAACCTGTGGTGTGGGTCTAATCCACACACACGGGATTACCATGAGTTGGAATCAATTTGATGGCAAGTGACAACAACATGATAAATGAGAAATCTATTTCCTCATTTATGTAGTTATTCAATCACATATCAGTGTGGACTTATGATTATATGTTTTATACTTAGGCTTACAAACAAATAATTCTCTGCAGTGTTGTTCAAATTGTTCCACCTCTGGCAGACCAGAGGAAGCTTTGCAGTTGGCTGCTGTTTCCTTTATACATGGATGTGTATATATGTATGTGTGCATGTATGTATGTGTGCATGTATGTATGTGTATGTATGTAGATAATACCATACTTTATGGAAATAAAAATTGCACTAAACTCATGTCATATATTCTTGCCTCCATCCTGGAATCAACTCTTTCTCAAAGGAGGACTTAGCACCTTTATTGGAAAATATTAGAAACAGTATTTGGTAATAGGTATGCTCATTGCTTCTGGATGCCTTCGCCTCTAGGTCCTCTCAGCTGACAAAGCAAAGAAATATAGTGTACTCACCAAGCACGTGTCTACATGGAAATACCTTCACGTTAAGCTAAATGTTAGTGCATACTGATGTTTCCCACTCCCATTCTTATATATTGTTGCTGTTGTTTAAGTGTGGTCCATTCAGTTCCAACTCATAATGACCTCGCATAGGATTTCTGAAGCTTTAATCTTTGCAAGAGCAGGAAGCCTCATTTTTCTCCCATGGAGTGGCTGGTGAGCTCAAACTTCTGACCTTGTGGTTCGCAGTCCAGTGTTTATTCTCTAGAGCCCCGTACTCCCTCTAATCCATCGCCACATATATTCTATTAGTCTCTTCCCCATGCTTATTTGTAACCCTACAATCAGTTACATATCTGCATCCTACCATTCACCAACTATTAACATGGTTGTTTAATTCCAGTATACAGTGAATGATAATCAGAATTGCTATCACAGGCCACTGAGGGAATAACAGTAGTAACTAGACTTCAACACTTTACAGATGGTTGTTTTTGCCTTTAATCTTACAGATGACATTTATTTCTAATATCACTGATATCAGCATCTTTTCTCTCACTTTTACCAAACAGCTTTTTCATAATTATGTAAGATTGTTTTGTCCTATTCTGCAGTCCATGATGGGAACTATTGATGCTTTTTTAAATTGTATATGTACTTTAATAACAATTGTGTTGCTCTTAATTCACATATAACCCACAATTTAGTCACTCTAGTTTATGAAACATACATATCTATGACAGGAGCTTAATTAGTGAATGCTACTGTTACAGAAAAACCATAGGCAAGTGACTTTAAATAGTAGGAATTTATGTTTGCACAGTTGTTGTTCTGAATCATAGCAACCCTGTATAGGGTTTTGGAGGAGAGACTGGTAGATTTGAATCACAGAATTTATACTTAACAGTTCAGTGCCAATCCTACAACACCACATGAGGAATCCTCTTCACAGTTATTGTGGTTGTTAGGTGCCATCGAGTTGGCACTGACTCACAGCAACCCTATGCACAACACAATGAAACACTGCCCGAGACAGGGACAATCTCACAATTATTGCCACTCTTAAACCTATTGATGCTGCCACTTTGCCAATCCATCTCGCTGGGGGTCTTCCTCTTTTTCTCTGACCCTGCACCTTACCAAACATGATAGCCTTCTCCAGCAACTGATCCCTCCTGACAATATGTCCAAAGCAGGAGAGATGAAATTTGGTGATCCTGGCCTCCAAGGAGCACTCTGCTGCACTTCTTCCAACACAGATCTATTTGTTCTTTTGCAAGTCCATGGCCCTTTCAATATTATCTTCCAACACCATAACTCAAAAGCATCAATTCTTCTACTGTCTTCCTTATTCACTGTTCAGCTTTTTCATGCATATGAGGTTACTGAAAATATCATGGCTTGGGTCAGGCTCACCTTAGTCATCAAGCTGACATCTTTGCTCTTCAACACTTTAAAAAGGTCTTGTGCAGTGGATTTGCCCAATGCAAAACTTTTAGGAGATTTGCCCATTGCAATATGCCTCACAGATAGGAGGGTACAATTATGAATCAGTTTACCAGCTAGCTGTAGGAGAAGGCCCTTTTTCTCTGTAGGTTCTGTGGTCTCCTTCAGCATCTATAGCCTTGGTGTTCCTCAGTTTCTAGGCAATTTTCAGGTCACATCTATTGTCCTCAATTAGTGCTCACTGTTGTGTCTATGCTGATCCTTGTAACTCTAAGGTAGTAGGGTTAGTATGCAACCTTCAGGGATGTGGCCTCGTTTATTAACAGGAAAAAGAAACCTCTATTGCCAAATGTGATTACATTCACAGGTATAGGTGTTAGGATTCTAAAACATAGAACGGTGCTTCAAAAAGTTCCTGGAAAAATTCCATTATCCTTTAATTACATTATTCCAGGGAACTTTTTGAAGCTCCCTTGTATTTTTTTGGAACACACAATTCAATCCATAACAGATGGAATTATACTATATTTCATGAACTTTCTTCTTGAATCACTCCAGCAATAGATTGTCTGTTTACCATGTCTATGTCTTCCTAAACTCTGAGACCAACCAGGACAAGTTATATTCCCTCTTCCATCTTCTACTTTTTCCCAATATAAAGGCAATATTTACATTTACCTTTCATGACTAGCTTCCATTCTGCAGCTTGAATAATCCTATTTTAGGATTGATTATTCAGGAAAAATAATTCTCCTATCTCCTGCTATTTTCCTTGGAAGCTGCTACGGTTTGTATGGAACACTCTACTCACAATTAACACTCCCTCTCCCACTTTGTTGTTTGAGTAGAAAGAATTCTTGACTCTGTCCTGTGTTTCTGTAATGTCAATTGCTGGCTGCTGGGCCCGCTTACTCACTACCTTGCTGAAACTTTCCGGTAACGGCTGTAAACACAACAAGAGGGGGTGTTCCTTTCAGCCCACTTCTCCTGGGAGCTTCAGAACATCCCATTCAGATGCTGTTTACATTTGTGCAGTGAAGGGTAAATCCTCATCTGCTGTCCTCCTGTTCATGCTGTAGCAAGCAGAATGCTAGACACTCTCTTGTCTTTTCTACTACCACCTTTTTACGCAGTTACCCAAACCATATGGAAGGAGTTAAAGCAGATGGATAAAAAGAAAGCAAGTATATTTGCAGAGGAAATATGTTGTAGGTACAGTTGGACCCTCTGTGACTATGGGTGCAACATTAATGAATTCAAGAAAATTGGATCGAAATATTTAAGAATAAAAAACAAAAAAACATAAATAATTAGGTGGTTGATGCAATCACTCCAAGTCTTAGAGAGAGCACAAAGTGTTATTTACATGATACTGTTGTTAAGTGCTATCAGGTCAATTCTGACTCATAGAGGCCCTGTATAGGATTTCCTAGGAGCAGCTGGTAGGTTTGAAATGCAGACCTTGCTGTCCAATGCTTATCCTACATAGCCACACCAGGACTCCACTATGTACATTTCATTTACATTAAATTATGTATTACACATACTCTAGAGATAGCACCAGTGGTCTGTCACTTTGCCTATGGTGCTGGTTTGCATGTAGCTGTGATGCTGGAAGCTATGCCACAATTGATTCAAACACCAGCAAGGTCACCCATGGTGGGTAGGTTTTAGTGGACCTTTCAGATTAAGACAGACTGGAAAGAAGAAGAGGCAGGCCATGTCTTAACAGTAAAACATTACAAGCTTTATGAATAATAGTGGAACATTGTCTGATAAATGCCAGAAGATGAAACCCTCATGTTGGAAGGCACTCAAGATATGACC
>NW_006408714.1:2929026-2930971 GCF_000296735.1 Chrysochloris asiatica
TCTAAAAAACAATCTGGCCTTACTTCTTCTAAAACAGATATGTCATTATTCTGAAAACTCATGGTACTTTCAATATTTTCTGCCAAAGCCATAATCTAAATGCAATGATTGTTCTTTGGTCTTCCTTATTCATTGTGCAACTTTCACAAACGTATGAGGCAATTGAAAATACCATGGCTTGGGTCAGGCGTCCCTTAGTCTTCAAACTGACATCTTTACTCTTTAACACTTTGTACAGGTCTTTTGCAACAGATTTTCTGGACAGAAATTTTCAAAGAGCAGCTTGAGAAGACAAATTAAATTATTATAAAGAAATGTGCAAAGACCTAGAGTTACAAAAACAAAAGGGGAGAAAAAGTTTAGCATTTCTCCAGCTAAAAGAACTGAAGAAAGCAATGAATCCTTAACTTACAATATTGAAGGATTCTATTCTATAGGTAAAGGAGTCCTGGTGTAGCACTGTGGGCTATTGTGTCAGACTGCAAAGTCATTTGAATTGCAAGGTCGTTGGTTCAAGCTCGCCAGCTGCTCTTTAGAAACCCTATACAGGGTTGCTATTGGTCGGAATTGACTCGAAAGCACTTAACAACAACAACATAGGTTGTTGTTAGGTAAGATACTGAATAATGCAGGAAATGTCCAAAGAAGATGGAAGGAAAAGATAGAGACACTGGTCCAAAAATAATTTGTTGATGGTCAACCATTTCAGGAAGTAGCTTATAATCAAGAACTGATGATATTGAAGGAAGAAGTCCAAATTGCACTGAAGGAATGGATGAAAAACAAAGCTCCAAGAACTGATGGAATACATATTGAAATGTTTAAAAAAAAAACTGGTGCAAGCACGACAGTCACTCACTTGCCAATACCAAGAAATTTGGAAGACAGTCATGTGGTCAACCAATGAAAAGAGAATCATATTTGTGCCTATTCCAAAGAAAGATGATCCAAAAGAAAGCAGAGATTCTCTAATAGTATCATCAATATCATATACAAATAAAAATTTGCTTCCAACGTGGTGGCTTTATACAATAAGCACTAGACTGGGAACCACAAGTTCCTCAGGTTGAGCATGCCAGCCACTCCATGGAAAGTTGAGGCTTTCTTCTTCCTCCAAGATTTAAAGCCTCAGATAACTTATACAAGTTTGTCATGAGACAGAACTTATTGGACAGCACTTAACAAGAATAACGTAATTCAATCAAATTCAGAAAAGAATGTGGAACAAGGGATATCATTGTTGATGTCAGATGTATTATAGTTGAAATAGAGAATACCACAAAGAGGTTTGCTTTTTCTTTATTGACTAGGCAAAGGAATTCAACTGTGTGGATCATAGCAAACTATGAACAACATTGTTAAGAATGGATATTCCAGAACACTTACCCATGGCCATGAGGAATCTGTGCATCGACCAAGAGGCATTCCTTTGAAAGCAACAAGGGAATACTGAATTGTTTAAAATCAGGAAAGGTGTGTGCCAGGGTTGTATCCTTTCACCATACTTTCTCCATCTGTATTCTGTGCAAATAATTTGATGATGAAGAATGTAGCATATGGATTGGAGGAAGACTTATTAACAAGCTGTGATGTGCAGATAATATAGCCTTGTTTGGTGTAAGCAAAGAGAACTTAAAGCATTTACCGCCTTCAGAAAGAATTGCACCTCAGTATGAAGAAATGAAAATCATTACACCTGGACCAAAAAATTAACATAATGAAGAATGGAGAAAAAGCAGAAACTGTCAAGGATTTAGTTTTGTTTGATCCATTATCAATGCTCAAGGAAGCAGCAGGCAAGAAATCAAATGAACTAGGTAAATCTGCTACACAAGAACTCTTTAAGGTGTTCAAAAGCAAAGATAGCTTGAGGACTAAGGTGATTCTGACCCAAGTCATGGTATTTTCAATCACCTCATACACACATGGAAGTTGTACAAGGAAT